>NC_000076.6:93436749-93449249 GCF_000001635.26 Mus musculus | reverse complement strand
ACCGGTTGATACCCAACCTAATGATTCTACTTGGTTTTCAGTAGAAATGTTTCTGATTGTTGACTGACAGAAACACCAGCCAGAGAGGCCTTTGGATCCAGTTTCTCTTTTCCTTTCCGATTTTATCCTTCTCCTTTACCTCCAAAGCACTCTGTCCTCTGGTTGTACCTACTTGCTCTTGCCTTCATGCCAGCCTAGAGCACAAATATATTTCTCTTCATGCTTTATCTTTCTAAGAACATTTTCTCCTCTTTCCCATCTCCAAATCCCTCCTGGAAATCCCCTGGCTAGCAACTCTGGGTAGTTAATGATACAAGACTCTGTAAGGCAGACCAGCCTGGGAGGTGAACTGAAGAGAAAGTGCAGGAGCCCTAGGGAGCCCCAGACACTATGAGAAGGCTGTTGAGATGATGCTAAGGGACATGCATGGGGAATAGCTCCTGTTGTTTAAATCCAGACACACCGAGGCATCGCTGAAATGAAAGGGGTGAGTGATCAGTGGCTGCTAGGGAGAAATGGGCCAGGTCCTGAGACAACGTCACAGCTTCAAGCAGCAAGGGTGGAAAGCGACTGGACACAAGTGGACACAAGAGACGAGAGCATTTTAATAAGGAAAGTGTGAGCTCATGCTGAACTTTTATCAGCTGTAGCCCAAAGAGGTAGACAGTGTGTTATGAGAATGCTTGGGTAAGATCTGAGGGATAACAGCTTTGATCATTGTTATCAACAAGTTGAAGGGCTTAATCTTCTGGTCTGGCCTCACTTAATGTTTTGAGAAGTTTCCCCAGAAACAAGGGACAGATATTTGAGCCACTGCTCTAACATACACTCAGGAATATGGCCCAGTCCTTTCTTCTTTCAGGAACTGTGTTAACTGATTGTCCTACAGGTCTCTCCACACACCCCTTACCATCAGCCTTCGCTATTAAATTTAGGACCACTCAGAATTTTTGTCTTCTATTATGTTTTTTAAAATGCTTTTCTCTGGCAGAATATCAGATTGAGGGGGTTATGCACTGAGAGATACAAGCAAGAAAAAAGAAAAACAGAACATGGAACTTCAAGTCCTCCTTCCTATTGTTCTCATCTTCCTTCCTTCCTTCCTTCCTTCCTTCCTTCCTTCCTTCCTTCCTTCCTTCCTTCCTTCCTTCCTTTCTTTTTTCTTACTTCTGTCCTTTCTCTTTTTCTTTCTTCCTTTCTCTCCTTGTTTGTTTCTCTCTCTTTCTCTCTCTTTTGAAAAACATGTCTCTTATTTCCATTTTGTAGCATTTAACTGATGATCACAGAAAAACAAGAGTAGAGGGAAGCGGTCTGAGGTGGGAAACCACTGTAGCTCGGACCACAGTTCCGAGTAACATTGAAAAAGTGCAGTCGAATCCAGCGTAGGTTCTGAAGGCAGAGTTGATAGGATTTCTGGTCAGATTCGAGAAGGACAAGAAGGGAAAGGGAGGGAGTCGAGGCTGTTGGTGCAAGACATCAGCAGACTGAAATTTGATTAGCCAAGATGGGGTACGGGGTGCTGCATGAAAAGTGGGCGTGAGCATGGCTCCATCTTTCACATGGTAAATTTGAGGTGTCAGTTCCTCATCTGAGGGGAGATGCTGAGGTCGTGGGACGTGTGAGAACTGAGGTCCTCTGCAGCAGCTATGCTCTGTTCAGCTCACAGACGACTCTTCACTGATTGGAGCATAATGACTGAAGTGAGATGGAATGTATCGAATCAAGTAGCCCTGTTATCTTGACCTTTCTTTAGCCCCTTTCAGCGACTGCTTACTGTCAAACTCTATGCCTGACGTAGCATCTTGGTGACTACCAGATAAAAATTCTCACAATGTATACGAAGATTGCTGAACCTCGGGCTTGGAAAACATCTGAGTCCAAGGAAGATTTTTTTTTTTAATGTTTGCTAGGCTTGATGATGCATGAGTGTCAACACCACTTTTGGGGAAGCTGAGACAAGAAGATTGCAAATTGATGGACACGCGGTGAGAAAACGTCTGTCTCGAGAATCTGTAAGTGGGACTGGAGAGATGGCTCAGCAGTTAAGAGCACTGGCTGCTCTTCCAGAGGACCCAGGTTTGATCCCCAGCACCCACACGGCAGCTCACAAAGCATCTATAAGTCCAGTTCTAGGGGATCCTAGGCTCTTCTTGCCTCTGGGGGCACCTGGTGTTCAAGTGGGACACAGACATTAAATAAACAAACACACAAACACAAAAGGAAACAAGCAGGAAGGATTCCAACAGTCTGCTAAAGACCTCTGAATCCTACAGAAGATGGTCCCCTGCCTCATGCAGTCACCCTATGTAATGATTTCACCCACTGGCTTTTGTGACGACAGCTTCCACAGCTTCTTTCGTGGAAGAAAGGTCATGGGTAACTGGGGTTTGTGTTCTAGAGAACGGGCACTCAGACTGGCTGAGAATGAACTATTTTCTTATTTCAGTGGAGTTATTTGACACAGACTGTATGGAGTCCCAAGGGAAAGCTGGGGGTGGGCTAAATGTGATTTGGGGAGCTCACCAAGGGGATGGCATAAGAGAGAAAAGGTAGCCACGGAGATTGGGGACAATAGCTCCTTATATAGACAGACAGGCAATGGAATACGCGTCTCAGAGGAGAAAGGAAGAGAACACTTCTAGAAAAGAGCTATCAGCTGTGTGGAATGCTGCTGCTCACTCAATAAGATAAGGGTTAGCAACGTGGAAGTTACTGAAGTTGCCTTACAATAGTGTCAGGCCATGAAAACCTAACTAAAGAAGGTTGGGGAAAACTGGGAAGCAACATAAACAGATTTGTGTGTGTTGAAGAACGTTACGAAGGAGATCAGGAAAAAAGGGCATAGGAGGGGGTCATAGCTATAGAAAAGAGTGAGCCAAGAGAAGGATTTTTGAGTTGGAAGAAATAAAAGTATATTTGCTGGCTGTTGGGACCATTCAGTAGAGATGAGGTTACTAGAAATGAAGGCAAGAAGGGTGAGGAGAGGCTGGGATAATGTCTCCCTAGGCCACCAGAGGCTGAGGTCCTGGCTACAAGTGCAGAAGCTGGCTTTAGCCAAAGGATGGGTAGTAATTTACCCATAACCACGGATGGTAGGCACAGTATGGTACAGATGAAAGTGTAGGGTCAGACACAGGTAAGTGAACCAAAGAGGATTTGAGGACCTTCTTGTCTAAAGCAGGAAACAAAATCATCAGACAAGAGTGAGGTGAGAGATGAACAAGGCTGAGGAGAATGCAAGGGAGAAGAAAGAGATAAGAAGTATGTGGCCAGAGAGCCTGGGTGGATAGTCTGGGCTTTCCTTAATTATAGAAGTTAGCATTCCTTTTAGATTCTGCCCCATAGTTACCTGGCAACAGCCAGGTATGCAGACTCACTACGAAAGGAGCTGTTTGCCCCCTCCTTTCTCTCTCTCTCTCTTATGCTCTTACTCTCTGCCCCTTCTCCCTGTCCCCCCATTTCCCTCTCACCTTCTTTCCCCAAGTGTTCCTCGCTGCCTCTCTCTCTCCTCTTCTCTCTCTCCACCTTTCTCTGTCTCTACCCCCTCCTCAACTCCTCTTTCCATGTCCTAAATAAACTATTCCTATACCCGTTTAGTGGCTGGTACCTCACAAGGAAGGGATGCCTCAGCATGGGCCTGCAGAGGCACCCCTTCCACCTCAGCATACTCTGCTTCTAGTGTTTCTGTCTAACATATCCTTGCTTGCTCGCTCGCTCGCTCTTTCTCTCTCTCTCTCCCTCCCTCCCCCTCCCTTCTCTCTCTCTCTCTCTCTCTCTTTCTTTCTTTCATATTTTTTTTTATAAAATACAACACTAGGTTTCCAGTGAGCGAGGCCAGCACCATGTGAATGTTCTATAGGTAGCTACCGTTGCCTGGGATCTTTTTTGCAAGACACTGTGCAAGCGGGCGCGTGGGGGTGGGAGGGAGGGGACGGTAGGAGTATGAAAGAGAGTGAAGAAGGTGAATCTATAAATGAGGTCAAAAGACAGAGTCAGACTTAGCAATCTGGAGAGACAGAGAATATGGAAAGAAGGAGGCAGAACTCATCATGGGTGGCTTGCTCTCCTGTGCCATGGCAAGAGGAAGACACACTTGACCTGTGCCCATACTCACCAAAAATAGTTCTAGGAAGTCTTAAGAAACTCCCAGTGGCAGGGGGGGATAAAAGGTCAGTAGACCCCCAAACCACAAAGAGAAATAGAAGCAGATTCCTGTCTACCCACCTCCCTCTGTGTCCTCCCCTTACCACAGCTGACCTGGCTACCTTGAAGTTGCCTGAGGCCGCTGCCTTGTTCTTCCATCAGCATAGATGGCCCAAGGTCCTTGGCCTGACAACATTTCCTCCCACTCTTAGCAAGGTTCTCCTCCCTCCCCACCAGGCCTCTATTCCCTTCGGTTTGGGATACAACCACGGTTCTCAGCCCGTGCGTGGATCTCGACCCCATCGTGGTCAAACAATCTTTCCACAGGGGTTGCCTAAGGCCATCCGGAGAATGAAGATCTTTACATTGTGACTCATAAGAGTAACAAAAATACAGCTATGAAGTAGCAGCAAAAGTAATTTTATGGCTGGGGGTGGGGTGGGTGGAGTCACCCCACTGTGAGGAACTGTATGAAAGGGTGCAACACATAATGCGTGGTTGAGAGCCGCTGGGCTTGTGTGGGAGCCCAGCGAGTTCCTCCCGAGGACGTTTGAGAAAGGTGGAGGAACTAACTCAACTGCCACTTTTGCGTTTAACTTACACAATGGTTAAAGCAATACTGAGCCGTTTGCTGCATGGTGTGCTTTTTTTTTTTTTTTTTAAATCCTTGTGTGACCTCCTGCAAAGGATTCTGTACTTAAAAGTACAAGGCACAGGAGACATTTGGCTAACTTTGTAAAGCAGTCTAAATGGCCTCCTCCCGGCTCCCCAGCTGCTCCCCCACACCGTGGCTCACAGCGGGCAGGGGCTGTTGAGTGTCTCCCACACTAGCTTGCCTCTTGTCTCTCTGTGTACTCCTGAGAAGCAGACCTGCCTGAACAAAATAGGCTGTCTGGCAGTCCTTGGTGGAGCCTGAGTAGCTCTACTGGTCAGGTGACTCTCTCTGTTCCCACACACGATGAAAGGGAGGACACGGCATTGCCACCCAAAAGCCTCATTAGAAACGAAGAGCTCAGAGAACGGGAGTCTGCATCTTTCTCCAGATCCCCTGATGATTCGTGTGCATAGGAAGTTAGAGGCTCGAAGGTCACCTTTGGAACTGAAGAAAGTTTAGTTCAGGAGTTCACCAACTACATCAGGACCCACTCTTTGGAGATCCACTGAGCTGGCTACTTCAGTATTCCCTTGTTGCACTAAAGCGCACTCTACAACCAAACAGTAGAGACCCAAATCACCCATTTTCCTTCTCTGAGCCTGGTTGTTCAATGATTGAATAAGTTGGTAAATAGATGGATGAATGGGATTTCATGTGAGGGTCTAGTCATTCTTTATTTTTATCTCTCTATCTAATATCTATTTTTATGTACATTGGTGTTTTGCTTGCTTGTATATCTGTGTAAGGGTGTCAAGTCCCTTGGAATTGGGGTTTTAGACAGCTGTGAACTGCCATGTGGGTGCTGAGAATTGAGCCCAGGTTCTCTGGAAGAGCAACCCCACCCCCATCTCTCCAGCCCCAAGGATCTAACCATTCTTTTATTTGATGCTTTACTCAGTGTTGCTCCCTGAATTTAAAGTTAGAAATAATCGTGTTGTTAGTATTCAGTTAAAAAACAAAGAGCCCCACCATCTAATAAAGCCCCCTTCCTTAAATTCCTTTCAGGATGTTTTCAATCTCGCTCCCTGAGGCTAACTACTTACCACCTGTGATTTGCATATCACTTTGACCTATTTTGCTGTTGATATGTTGCTATTTCTCTTATTTATGAGCAGAAGTGTACACCTCTCCTTTCCATACTTAGCTCCTTGGGCTGTCCGTGATGTGTGTGAGATTCTTCCATATTGCTGTCTACACTTCTAGATTGTGTATTCTCACTGCTGTGAGGCATTGTTCCCTGTGTGGACACACAGCATTCCAGACCCTGGGTTATTACGACTGATGGTCCCACCGGCATCCTACTGTATGCCTGGTGGCAAACAGACTGTGTAGCCAGATGTTAACGGGGTGTTTTGGAGTCTGGAAGGGCTAGCTGAACCTGAAGGGATTCTAACCAGCCCGGACCTGCTGAACATGGCTCTAGCAGGCCTTGCCCTTCCCCCTCCCACTATTGCCTCTACCTTGCTAAACTGTTAGATTACATTCCTAGAGCTACCCACTATGGCCTAGCCCATTATTTGGCTACTCCCTCCTCCTGAGGCTAACTACCAAGGTCCAGCTATCAAAGCACTGAAGTCCAGTGACCAAAAGCTCCTTTTGGCTCATTAAGTAACATTGAACACCTCATCCAAACATGGGTTTCCCCTTTTCCCTTCATAAACCGCCATTTTCCTATGTATGGGCTATGTCTATCTCCTCTCTATCCAGAGGCTGTCCTTTGTCCCATTCTAGGACAAATATCCCTTCCCCTTCTCCCTTGTTCTCTTCCTCTTCTCCCTCATCCTCTAGCTCCTGTCTTTGTTTCTTATTCCAGGCTCCTTGTCCCTCTGGGTCAGATTAATCTCCTTTGTGCTGAGAACTTGGTCTTGAGGCTCCTGAGCCAATACCAAACCTTACACAACCCGTGTCTGGGAATTTTCTTGTGGGTTTCTTGGCCAAATAAGAGCACTCACTGCAGCAAGGAGTCTCTGACTTTTGGAGTTTTTCTACAGAGGCAGCAGCTGCCTGGCTCAGGTAGAGGTGACCATAACGGAAGCAGCTGTGGTCAGGTCATGGGGACAAGGTGGTTGCAGCTGTAGGTTTACAGTCTTCCTTGTTGCTTCTGTTTCTTATGGAGATGCGCCTGCCTGCCAGCCCAGCTAGACCAGTACTGATCTGACTCAGGGATTTCAGCTCTGTTTATGTCTCCCCCCCAGCTATCCAGGGCTACCTCATGACAGCAGGAATTCACACTTTTGTCCCAAGCACCCAAAGCATGAAGAGGGTTTGACAAGCAACTGTAGGATTTCTGTGGGGTGTTGGCTGGCTTTGAGCCCAGTGTCTCTTGCCCACAGGGTGGTTTCTTCCTACTGGCACATGACATGTTTGTATGGGTGAGGGCCCTCCATGAAAGCTTCCCTCCTATGCCTTCTCATCTACAAGACCTCATTTGAGAAAGTATGGTTTTGTCATCTCTCACTAATGGCCTGTCTACTGATTCAGAGTTGAACAAACCCATATATGGAACCCATGAGTGTGTGTGTGTGTGTGTGTGTGTGTGTGTATGTGTGTGTGTGCGCATGCAGGCATGATGCATGTGCATGCAATATGAAGGTCAGGGGTCAACCTCTGGTGTCATTTCTCCAGCACCATCCTTTTGCTTATGAGCTTGGAGTTGGCTAGATAAGCAAGGCCATCTGGCCAGTGAATCCCAGGGATTTGCTTATCTGTCTGTGCCTGACTGATGCTGGAATGACAAGTATGTGTCACAGAGCCTTGCCTTCTGATGTGAATTCTGGGACTGAGTTCTGGTGTCCTCATGCATGCGCTTTGACAAGCACGTAACTGACTGAACACTGCTTCCCCGGCCCTCGGTTGTCTGGCCTTTCTCTTTCTCACACAGATGTGTCACCATCTCTCTTTGACATATTGACAAAATACAGTTGCACACGGTTATAGGGTACAAATGGAGGATCTGAGTTCTTTTAATATAACTTGGGATGACCAAACAGAGAGAAGCAACCTATCTAGCCCTTTACCTCAGACACGTGACGTCTTCTGGGATGAGAAGATTCTAGGTCTACCCTTCCAGGGACATTCCAGTGCACCACATTTAGCTCCGAGCTCTAATCTCTGTATTGTGCAAGAATCTTCAAAAAGAGAGAAAAAAAGCTTACTTCCCGAGTCTGGAGCTTTGGACTCTGTAGATGGAACCACAGACTTCCAAGGACACCATACCTTACTCCACAGCCCCACGAGGGCCGTTGTCAGAGAAGGCTCCCAGCAGCCTCACCTCTGTCCCCAATCTTTTTTCTCCACAATCCTTTTCCCTGGGTTCGTTCCTAATATCCAGATCGTGACCTTTATGGACACCTTTGTGTGCAAATCCTTAGTCACCAACGTTCATCAATTCAGCTTTTTCAGATCCACCTACAGTTAGAACTTGCTCCCCTAAACCACCACTCACAGAGCTTTACAGCCTGGCACTCCAGACTGACAACTGAAAAAGATGAACCACAGAGGTATAGTTGCAACCATGGTGATTCAGGTATACTTGGCTTTTTTTTTTTTAATTTATTTTTTTTTTACTCTGTTCTCATACTTTCTGGGAGCAAGCGTTGCTTTACAGTTCAGCATTTTGTCTCCCCTGACCCCAATTTTATGTCATCCCCTCTTATGCTTTTGTTTAAAATATCTCACAATAGCATGGCATGGTGGCATATGCCTTTAATTCCAGTACTTGGGAGACTGAGGCAGGTGGATTTCTGTAAATTCAAGACCATCCTGATCTACAAATGGACTACAAATGGAATGCATGGTGTTCATCTGTGCAAGGCTGGGGTGTGCTTTAGAGGGGACAGGCATCTTAAGTAAGCCAGGTTCCACACACATGTGTTAGGGAAGCCAGGTTCAGGCATGACTTAGTCTGGTAGTTGTGAGTCCAATGTTAATGAGCCAGTCCTCTATTCCATAAACAGAAACATATAAAAAATGAGAGTATGTGTGGATTAGCTGATGAAAATGTTGTGATGGGAGATTCCCTGAGAACAGTGGCTCACTCTTCACTAATTTAGCATTTACTACAGCTTTACAAGTCATAGCTCCCATGAATAAAGAAAAATGAATACATATATGCACATATATACACATATAAACATATACTCATGTACACACATATACATATCCACATATATACATATAAACATACATGCATATACATATATACATATATACACATAGCCACATATATCCACATATCCACATATCCACACATATCCACATATACATATATACACAAATAAATATATAAACATGTAAACATACACACATATATACATATATATGCATATACATACACACAAATTACATAACAATACATATGCATAAAATATGCATGGCACATGCATAACATTCATATCATATCCATCTTATACATATACACATACCTATACATCATCTACACATACATATTTATCTTTTATTTCTATCACAGCATCCAGCTTGATACAAACAGCACAATTAGGGCCCTGAAATAAGAGGAATAAAGGAAAGTAGGGATAGGAGGGAGGATGGAGGGAAAGAAGGCCGGCAGGAAAATAAAAGCCACCGGAAAACAGGTGGGGCTTTTGCAGAAGAGGACGCAGCTTCCTGAGAACACCTCTCTCTCTCTTTTTTTTTTTTAAACCAGGCTCCTCTTTTTTTAAGCTTCATTTTTATTATTTCTAATTCTGAGGCAGGAGTACACACACTAGTGCACCAGTTCATGGAAGTCAGAAGAGGCCTCTGGGAGCTCTAGTTAAGGGTGCTGGTGAGCCACCCTGCAGGAGTGAGTGCTGGGAACCAACCCCAGGCCGCCTGGAACAGGGTGTGCTCTCCACCACTGAGACCTCTCTCCAGCCCTGCTCTCTTCTTTATTTCCAAGGAAAATCACTGGATTAGGAAAAAAAATGTAATGAGAAATTAAGTGATAGCTCACGATCAATTTGTCTGTTCTATAATGAAGCCAATTCAATAAGCTTCCAGAGTCTTTTGGTTTTCAACTTTTCCCCTTCCCTCTACCCCTTGGGTTTTATTTGGAGATGGCTTACTCTAGAAAGCCCAAACTCTAGGACAAACAGTGGCCATTCATGACAGGCATAAAAGCATATTTTTCCAGGATTAACAGACACCCTTTGTGGTTATTTTAACAGTCTGGATGGTCACTTGTTCTTAGAAAATTCATAAGCTTACTGGAAAATGAGGACCATAATGTAAAACCAGCAATGACCAGTATGGGAGACTTAGTGCAGCTGAGGTAAGGCTATCCAGAGATAACCTCATCCATCACAAGTTAAAAATCTTATAAGGAAAAAAAATGTAGATGCTGGGCGTGATGGAGCACCTTTAATCCTAGCACTCAGGAGGCAGAGGCAGACACGGGCAGAACTCTGAGTTCAAGGCCATCCTGGTCTACAAAGTGAGTCCCAGAACAGTCAGAGATGTTACACAGAGAAACTCTGTCTCAACCTCCCCCTCAAAAAACCAAAATGAAACGAAACAAAACGTAGGTACACCGTAACCTGACAAACACTCAGCCTTGCAACCCAGTGTGCTGGAGGCTAGCAGTTATTTACTTAACCTTGTGTTTCCATGTATTTTAAAGACCCACAAACTCACAAAAGTTTGGTTAGAGGAGTTGGTTTGTCGATATTGCTTTGTTTGTTCTGTTGACCTTGCCCTGGAGCAGAAAGATTTGGTCCTAGCATTTACGTGTTGCTTCCGGTTACTTCCGGTTGCCTATGTTGGATTACTTCTGGTTGCCTTTGTTGACTGTGACAGAAATGGACTCCAGGAGTAGATCTACTCAAACAAGTAACTAGGGGGTTGCAGATTTGATCTTGGGTGAAAGCTTATTTGAGGCAGAGGCAAGCAACAGCTGAGGTCGCTATCAGTGGATGGGTAGAGATGATAGCAGGCCTGAAAGAGGAAGAGGGGATAGCAGGAGAGAGAGAACTTCCCCGACTTTCTAGAGGAAGCCGACAACTACAAGACAATTATCAGAGAAGCACTGTGGAGCAAAAGCCATCCTGATGGGGGATAAAATCCGTGTTGTAAGTGGGCAAAGGCTCGCTGCTTACTGAGTTGCATGTGTAGGCCCTACTATTTTGTGGAAGATAAGACTCATCAGCTGTGAAGTTGTAAGACGAAATGAGGGAATGCTGAAACAGTGTTGAAAGAGCATTTTGGGTCCCTCCTGACTGCTGACAATAAAATAGAAAAACAAAAAACAAAGCAAAAGAAAAAAAACAAAAAACAAAAAAAAACCAAAAACAAAACCCACGCAAGTTAAAGAAGAAATTATGAATCAAAAAGGAGCCAGAACTTATAGGTGGAGGGGAAAAAATCCCACAATTTTATATAATGCAAAATAAGAAAGTAAGTCTTAAAGAAAAGCGCTGTTGGGTATGGTTTGAGGAGGAGGTTAGTGTGAAAACATAGTCTCACTCAGGCACTTCAACAGAAGCCAGGAATGGAGATGGAACAATTCTAACACAAACAGTGCCAGCTGGGACTAAAGGGAGCAGAGAAACCAAGACAGGATGACACATTTGTTAAAAAAAAAAAAAAAACCCATAGAGTTCTACAAGACAAGGGTGGAAGGACCCTTTGAAAGCCCCTGTGACATCCCCAGTGGCCACCCGACAGCAGACCAGGCTCATGCACATGCTCCCTCTCCCCCTTCACCCCACCCCCACCCCCACCCCAACAAGGCCGCCACCCCAGCTTCAAAGGACTCTGCTACTTGGCAGTCTTGTGGGAGGAGCCCACACTGAGAACAGTGTGGGCAGTGCTTCCCAAAGCTGAGGGGACAGGGCCACCCCCAAAGAATGCCATCCTGAAGGCCTCCAATGCATCCTGACGGCGGGACCACTGTCTTAGAGCATCCTGTGAAGTAGAGAAGGTTTGCGTATGATGGTTAACTGGAGTTTGCCTTCCTAGTTTGGGCTTCCTTGGGACTCATTACCCCCTGAGCCCCCTACTCCCCTGCCCTTCCTGTTTCTCCTATTTAGACTAGCAGAAGACCTGAGCCTTCCCTTGCATTTTCTCTAGGGAGCACAGAAGTAAACTTGCCTGGGTGCACAGCTGTCAGAGTGCAGAGAGCTTTGTGCACAGCTGGAAAGGAGGTTGATTCTGGACCGGTCTCCAGTCTCACACGTGTTTGCTTTAGATCGCCTTTTGGATGAGACCCGAGCGCTAGACTTTGAGATTGTGAGGGTAGAAAGAAATAGTTTTGCATCCGGGAGACTCACGAATCTGAGAGGGCCGTCATGTACGTTGGAGCTCTAAGACGATGCCTTAGGGGTGTGAGAATGCTAATTCTGTTTCTATGAGGTCAGAAAGGTAGTGCCCTGCACCAGTTCCCTTCTGAGAAAAGGAAGAGAGATGCCAGCTTCCTCTCCACATAATGAAAATACAACAAGAAGACCAGAGCCAGGAAGAGGCCCTCAGCAGAAGTCACATCTGTCTTTGGATTTTTGACCTCCCAGACCCTAGAATACAGAGAATAATGGTTTGTTTTTCTATATTGCTCTATCGTGGTAGCCTGCATGGACTAAGATACTCAGTAATGACTCAAAGATTCACTTCTGCTTGAGTCCTAAATTGGGGCTGCAGTTGGTGAAACGTGATCAGGTTTTCCAAGCATCCATAAATGATTTTGAACCTATACGTGGTTTTATCCAGC
>NC_000076.6:93196749-93431749 GCF_000001635.26 Mus musculus | reverse complement strand
GATGCAGACGGGTAGGGCAATGGTTAGATCAAAGTGTGACGCCACCCCATTCTGAGAACTTGTGTCCCTTGCCTTTGCCAAGTTTCTCTTTGGCAGCCAGTATAAATCAAACTGTTGTTTGACCAGCTGTTTATGACTGGCCTAAATCACCCATATTTGTCAGTTTGTCACAAAGGGGAAAAAATTAACGTTAGTGAATCAGGCTGGTGCACGAATGGATAAACAAGGTAACAACATGACAGCACAAAAAGATTTCATCACTTGTGTGTGTGTGTGTGTGTGTGTGTGTGTGTGTGTGTGTGTGTGTGTGTGGCAAGCATGATGACCACGACACTATGGAAAGACTTCATGCTTTGATCACATTATAAGTTCAGGTCTTCGTCGCAGGGATAAGGCTGCAGGCTTAAGGGAACACAAAAGCCAGCTCACAGTGAAGGGTGGGCTGCTGTGGGGTGGGGGTGGGGGGGCAAGATGGAGCGCCAGGCGTCGCAAAGGCCCCAGGCAAAGGAGCCAGGGAGACAAAGCTCTCTCTGCCTTTTCTAAGAACGCGCTAAGATGGCACCCCTCGGAGAGCTGTGAGCTCAGCGCCCAGTGACCAGTTCCAGAACTCGGTAGCCAGAAGGAGCGGGACCTTCTTAGTCTCCAGACAGCTGCTCCGAGCCTGTCATTGTGGCAGAGTCGGGCACCGGATGCTCCTTTCCAACCTTGCACTTCCGCTCTTAGCCGGTATAGCTAGCCTGCAGGCTTCAGCGGCAAAGCCGGTGGAGTGGCTCATTGTCCAGGATCAGCGGTGCTGCTGAAGGACTTTTGATGACCTCGCAACATTTGATATCGATGCAGACCACTAAGATAAGCACAAAGCCCCGGTGGCCATTGGGCGCTTTAAGCTGCAGCTAGCTCAACCGAGGAAGTAGATGTTAGTTTAACTTAACAAACGTCAGTTAAAAATGTAGGGGATGGGGAGATGGCTCAGTGGGTAAAATACTTGTTACAATGGGGACCCGAGCTTCATCCCCAAACTGTGTCAAAGCTAGATGTGACACCACTTGCTTTTAATCCTTGCTATGAGGAAATGGGACGATCGTGGGGCTTGCTGGCTAGGCAGGCTAGTGAAATCAGTGAGCTCAGGTTGGGTGAGCGATCCTGGCTCAAACACTAAGGTAGTGAGTGATTGAACTGAGGGAGACACTGGATACTGTTGACATCTGGCCTTCACACACACACACACACACACACACGCACGCACACACTGTTTAGTGGCTACTAATTTGGATAGCATAACTCTGTATAGTTTCTCTCTCTTCTTACTCCTTCTGTGTCCCTCTCTCTTGCAGAACGAAGACTTTCTATTCAGTCTTGGCCGGATGCTCCAAACCCAAGGACTTATGGTGTTAGCCGAATGTGCCCTCCATTAGCTCTTGATGGTGAATCAAAGCCAGAATCTAAGAGGACAGGTTATATGTTATGCTGCCTCTTTTCATCACTGTTCTTTTACGTGACTCTTCTAAAGCAGTTGGTTTGTAAGACGAAGACTCTCTAATAGCCTCCGTAGCAAAGAGTGTGTTTGTAGAGTCCCCAAGCCAGGTTCCCTGGAGAAGGTCGGATTCTCCCACTGACTGGCTGTCTGTCAATTGGCTCGTCAATGGGTTGGCTTGTTAATGTCTCAGGATCTCGGCTTTCTCCTCTGTGAAACAGAAGTCCTAGTACTTATGCCAGAGGGTTGTACTAAAGCTTGAATAATTTCCCTATGCAAAGCACGTGGGAGCCCACGCCTGTAATCCCAGCACTTGAGATGTTGGCATTGCCAATTCCAGGCCATCCTGGATTTCATAGTGAGATCTTGTCTGAAAGAAAAAGATGCGGGGGGGGGGGGAGGGAGAGGAAAGGGGAAAGTAGCAATATTCAACAATGGGTGTTAATCCGTGTTCACCAACATCACTTACTCAACAGAAAGCCTTGCCCATTTGGAACAGCCCATGAATGAATGAATGAATGAATGAGTTAATTATGTTGCCACTAGATGGCAGTAGAGCCTCATTTGCTCCTGAAGCCCAGCGGTGTGAAGGGATTTGACCCTTCAGGCCACTCCCTAAGCTCCAGTCTCTCTGCCTGCTCTTTCCTGTCACAAACAGTTCCCCCTTTCTCCATTTAATACATACTACTTCGCTTAGGCTTCAGTGACAAAACCCCAGACCAAGTAGCTTAAACACACTCCTTTTCTCTCAGTGCTTGAGGTTGGAAGTCCATTGTCCTAGTTTGCTTTCCAGAGCTGTGATACAACTCCGTGCCCCAAAGCAGGCTGCCAAGAGGAAAGGGTTTATCACTACTTATAACCCAAGGTTCATCGTGAAAGGACGTCAAGGCAGAAACCCAAGGCAGGAAGCTGGCGGCAGAAACCGAATCGCAGGCCCTCTTACCCAGAGGGGCACCACCCGCAGTGACCTAGGCTCTCCCACATCAGTCATTAACAGAGAAAAGGCTAGCCCACAGACATGTCCACAGGCCAATCTGCTGGAGGCACTTTCTCAATGGAGGCTCTTTTTTTTCCTAGAAGACTCTAGTTTGTGTTAAGAAACAAAATAACATCCGTGTTCAAAGCCAGGTTTTTTTCCTCTTCTGTGAGAACACCAGCTCTAGGGGCTTAGGTCATGCCCCAGGACTTCAGTTAACCCTCAAGATGTCCCAGAAGGTCCTATCAGACTGAGGGTTAAGACATGCATATGCGGACCAGCAGAGTTGGTCCTAGTACTCACCTGTAAGCCTAATTCTCAGTGTCTCACACCTCCTGGCAATGTCCTTTCTCTGAGATAGTCCCTTTGCATCCTGCCCTGCTGAGCGCTTAATCTTTGATTGGCTTTAGCAGGATTACCAGTATTGGCCATCAACGGAGAAATTAAAAGAAAACCAACATGTAACATGTAGCGTGGATTCATGTGTTCTGATAATGTTAAGGCAAGTGGCAGTACCTGCTCTGTAGACCAGGCTGGCCTCGAACTCAGAGATCCGCCTGCCTCTGCCTCCAGTTGTTCTTTCTTCAGCTTCTCTTCTTCTTTATCCTTCTCTCGAGATAAAGCCCTTGATGCTGATAAAGAGGCGATTGCATTGAAATCACTCATTGTTCCAGACTCCTTTGGGGGGCCTGAACCTCTCTGGGTAACAGATAGTTCACTCTGTTTTTCATCTCTAAGACAGCCGAACCCCAACTATCAACATGCAATAGAAGGACCCTTTGGTATTCTTGGGTCATTCTGGCTCCATCTTTATCTAAGCACAGATGTCAGGTTCCAAAGGAGAGGAAAGATACATTTGGTAGCAGCATAGACCACTCTCTGTGAATGCTTTGGTGCAGTGCGTAGTTCTGTTCCTTGCCGCTCATAAAAAATCTAAGGAGAAATCTAAGCTGCAAAGAACGTGGTGGAGATTCCCAATTGCTGATTTCCATTTTCTCTCCTTCCTTCCTTCCTTCCTTCCTTCCTTCCTTCCTTCCTTCCTTCCTTCCTTCCTTCCTTCCTTCCTTTCTTTCTTTTTCTCGTTCTTTCTTTTTCCCTTCCTTCCTTCCTTCCTTCCTTCCTTCCTTCCTTCCTTCCTTCCTTCCTTTCCTTCCTTCCTTCCTTCCTTTCTCTTTCTTTCTCTTTCTTTTTCCCTTCCTTCCTTCCTTCCTTCCTTCCTTCCTTCCTTCCTTTCTCTTTCTTTCTCTTTCTTTTTCCCTTCCTTTCTTTCTTTCTTCTTTCTTTCTTTCTTTCTTTCTTTCTTTCTTTCTTTCTTTCTTTCTTTCTTTCTTTCTTTCTTTCTTTCTTTCTTCCTATCATTTGGTTTTTTGAGACAGGGTTTCTCTGTGTACAACCCTGGCTATCCTAGAACCCTTTTTGTAGACCAGGCTGACCTCAGAAAACTCTCAGATACTATGAAGGAAACTAGGAAATATAGGCTGGTTTTGCACAACCACGGGCCCTATAAAAATAACGGACTTGCACTAATTAATGGAAAGACGAGCCAAGTGTGGTAGTGCATGCCTTTAATTCCAGCACTGGGGACACCGAGGCAGGCGGTACAGGATTTTCATGCAATGTGCACACATCCCTACATATAACTCCAATCATTTCTAGATATCTTACAACATCTTGCGTGGTGTAGGTGCTACTCTGTTTATGGAATGAAAGAAAAATCTCTATCTCTCAACCAACTTTTGTTGACCAATTGTGTTAATACTTAACTTAGAAAGGAACTCGAATGTGCCTGCTTGTCTGTATGCTCAGATACAGATGGCAATTCCTGGCCTCTCTGGCTGTAAGGTATGGCTTGGTGAATATAGGTTTTAGCTGTTGGGAAATAGGAAATACTAAGTCTCAAGGACAGCTCCTGTTTAATAATAACAGTAATAACAACAACAACAATAATATCCACCCACTCTTTACTTTCCCTTGGATCCACTTTTATGAACTGGGAGGTGCCATTGACAGTAGAACTCTAAACAAGCCTAAAAATGTCAGAACATCACAATGGAACCCCTCTACAGCAAGGCTGATTCACATGAAGAAAATAAATGCTTTTTTTTAACCATTTTTTTAAAAGTACTTTAAATTTTTTTGGTTTTTTGTTTTGGTTTTTTGTTTTTTGTTTTTCGAGACAGTGTTTTTCTGTGTAGCCCTGGCTGTCCTGAAACTCACTTTGTAGACTAGGCTGGCCTCAAACTCAGAAATCCACCTGCCTCTGCCTCCCAAGTGCTGGGATTAAAGGCATGCGCTACCACCGCTGGCCAAATTGTTTGTTTGTTTGTTTGTTTGTTTGTTTAATGGAGTACTTTTCTTGAGGAGATTTCTTTTCTGTGCTAGTGCACACACATGCACACCACGTGGACATGTGCACACACATGCATGAACACAGACATATGCATGTACATTCACACACTCATATACTCACACAGATGTACATTCAGGGAAGCAGGAAGGGAGAGAGGGAGGGAAGAAGGGAGAGAGGGATTGTTCTCTGTCACTCTAGAACAATGACTGATGTCTTGTGACCATGAAGGGACTATAGCTGGATCAAAGTTGACCTGTTGAATGAGACCTGAATCTTTGACTTTCAGAGCCATTATGTTGTCTAGCTTTGCATTTTATCTTACCCTAAGACCTCTTATTAACCAAGCAATAAATTTTCATATCATTTCAGGCATTTAGAGAGTCCTTCCAAGAACCTGCCTGTCTCTCTCTCTCTCTCTCTCTCTCTCTCTCTCTCTCTCTCTCTCTCTCTCTCTCTCTCTCTCTCTCTCTCTCTCTCTCTCTCCTTTCTCTCTCTCTAGTAAAGTACAACTCCTTTGTAAACATGTTCAGATTCTTACTAACTCACTTAGCTTTCCTCCCTCCTCCTCCTCTTCCTCTTTCTCCTCCTCCTCTTCTCCTTTCTCTTTCTCTTCCTCCTCTCTTTCTCCCCTTCTGCACTCTATGTTCATTGGTGCTTTGCCTGCAAGTATGTCTATGTGAGTGTATCACAAGCCCTACAAACAGGTGTGAGCCTCTATGTGGGTGCTAGGAATTGAACCCAGGTCCTCTGGGAGAGCAGTCAGTACTGAGCTATCTCTCCACCGCACACTTCTGATGCAATTCCCCCAAGACATTGGAATCTGAGGTGTCATTGCTTTCATTGATGTTAAGGGGTTTTTAGAAGGTGAGGTCTGTTGGGAAAACCTGCAGCTACTGGCCCCTGTGAGCTTCCTGCTTCAAGACTAGGCCGATCCCACTGAACTGGTGTGAAGTTGAATAGGAGGCTCAACTTTCAAGAAGTTAGACTGTAGTTAAGTTGTGTGGGGTGTCCTCTGCAGTGAAGTGGTGTGGGCCTGGAAGCACCATTTGTGTGTCAATGGCGCCCTCTAGTGTCCAAAAGGCTTCACTTGCATGACTATTTTAAGGTATGACTAGTCCTTAATACAATGCATTCTCCATGGCTTCTATGAGAGCCTCACCCTAGCCTTGCCCAGGTATGCTGCTGGGGCACTCCCTAAAGTTCCTGCTAACTGGCTTGTGAAGCCAGAAAGCTCTTTAGATGATCTTGAAATGAAAGCATGTCTACACCAGGAAGCAAGGGCAAACAAGCCCCCTTGCTTTCTTCTCCTTTTGTGCCTGTGTTCTATGGAAGGGCCAGGCAACAGTGAGCCTCCCTTTACTTCCTGCCAGCAGCTGCCTCCTACTTTTGGACTCATCTCAGATCACTCACAACAGCCAATTTACCTCCTCACTCTTCCCGAAGCATCTCTGGGAAGCAATATTAAAACCAGCGGGCCTCTCATCATCCCACTACCATGCCCTGTGACTCCAAATGTCCCCCTGAGACAGTAACTCCTTCACACATGGCTGTTTAGCCCTTCCTTGAAGGATGGATTCACACATGCTGCCACATAGGCACAGACACGCCGGCTCACATGTGCACCCATACACACACCTTCTACAACCTGGTTGAAAACAGGATGCACGGTGAGACCCTGCAGCACCCACTGTTTAGCATTATTAAGCCAGGAAAGGTGGCTCATGCCTGCAATCCCAGCATACTGGAGGCTGAGTCAGGAGTATTACCACAAATTTGAGGCCATCCTGGGCTATGTAGAGAGTCTGCGGTCAGCCTGGACTTCTGGGTATAAGTTTGTGTCCCCCCCACCCCACACACACACAAATAAAGTTAAAAATTTACAAACTAAGATGGTAGTAGCATTATACTGGTTGGCTCCTCATCTCTCCAGGACACACTCAACCTGCAGCCGGTGGACTGCATGATGCCGAGGGAAACTGTGAACATCACTCAACAAAAATACACTTAAAACATTATGAGACTCTCCCTCCCCCGCTCCCCCCTCCCCCTGATTTTTTAAAACCTCAAGTATGTATTTATCAAAAATAAACTTTTGGGGTGACATCTTCATATCAGTGTCAAAGGGTTAAACACACACTCTCCTTCAAGCCTCCCCCAACCAAGATTCCTCGTCTTTATTCAGAGCACCCCAACTCTGTCCTTGTGCGTTGGCGTTAAGGTTTGCAGCTGCTTGGTGAGGATGCATTTATTCAGAGTTCCCATGTGAGTGCTGCATCTTCAGAGATACCCAAGCAAAGTGTCCACAGGCCTCGGCAGAGTGGACAGCAGCTTTCACCTCCTGGAGCATGGATCTGCTAAGAGAGGTTTAGGATAACTGTGTGTGTGATGTGCGTGAGAGATAGATGTGTGTCTCTCCCTTCTCTGCTCCTTCCAGAGCTTCACCGCGTCCTAAAGAGACTGCGCACGGCGGAAACTAGAAGAGGAAGCTCTGTTTTTCTTGTTGTTGGAGTCAGGTGGATGCAGATCAAACCCCATCATGGACAATCCCCACCCTGGGCACCAAGCCCATAGATCATAAAATATCAGGGCTGTCACACTCGTGTGATTGACTGTGGGTGAAACACCAAGAATAGTGTCTGGCACCTTATACATGACACCTAGGACCAGATCCTACCTCTTGTATCTCCCACCATGAGGCCTGCACTATTGTCAGGGGTCTGCTCGATGAAGGATGAGACCATTCAGCTCTGAGCAGCCCGGGCAGCTCCAGCTGTCCCCGGCAGGCTGCCCTCTTGGCTTGTTCTTTTTTCAATATATCCCATGCAAAGCATCTCCATGGTTGAAGTCCAAATTTTGAACAAAGCAGGGTTAGCCTTTCAAGCTTGTTCTTAGCCCAGAAGCTGCTGGCTTTGTGATGATCCGGGTTGGCAGGAAAGACATCAGGAAGCGGAAACCAATGGGATAATAGTTGCTTTAAGCAGGGCCCTGCAGGAAGTAATGGTGGTCTCTGAAAATGTGGTTGTACCAGATTTTATACACAACAAGGAAAGTCGGTTCCTGCTGTTAAAAGAAAGCCAAAAGTTCCTTTAAGAAGAAATTGACTCCATCTGCAAGGCAGGAAATCTCAAGGCACTCGGTGGACAGGGAGAGAGATGGGCACCTCCCCACAGTGACTCATTGGTTTCTCCTGAACCCAGAAACTCAAGGCCAATTAAGAGTGGGTTTTTGACATATCTCTTACTATATCCCCCAAGAATGTGTCCTAGGAGAAACTTCACACCCTACAGCATAGCCTCTCATGCTTGCCATTGTAGACAGCCCAGTGGCCTCTGCACAGTCCCTTGCAAGTTCTGTCTGATACACAGTGTGCCCTCCTACATTAGGGGACTCTGTCACCCTCGTGACCGTCTTTCTGGAGTTCTTCGGTTGCACAGCCTTCAATGTTATGAACCAACAGGAGATGTGTGTTGATTTCATCCCAGGGTTAGAGGTTCCCTGCCCCTCACTTCAGACCCTCATGACCTACATCCGTCATTTATGAAGACACCAGGCACACACTGTTGGGGGCTGGCTGGCTTAATGGTCGAAGAGTTTTCTTGGGAGGCAATGGAACATGAGAAAGAGGAAGGTGATGGGAAGTTCTGCTGAGCTAACTTGTTCACTTAGAGATGATTAATTGTTTGTGGGTTTCATCTCCGTGAAATTACTCTCCCTTGCCACATACTGGCCCCATCACAGACAAACAGGTTCAGGGAAATAAACACTCTACACGGAGGAATGAGGAAATGACATGAAATACTCGAGCTTGGGTTTGTTTTCTCACAGACCCCAGTGTAGAGAGACCAAGGGGGCTGAAGGGCACACAAGCTGAGCTGTTCACCAGGTGAACTAGTCTGCACCCCGTGGGCTGTGTAGACTTTGGCCATGCTGTGTAGACTTCGGCCATGCTTCGTCAGTGAGTCACTGGGCTGCCACGGAGCTAAAGGGGCTTGAAGGCTTAATTGTTACAACACAACATGACTTCTTTTTGTGAGGGCTCCCTTGGCTGGTTTGGCAACAATTAGCTACTCAGATTGTCAGCATAAAGTGTCTTGGGGAGGCACCCGTTGTCTCCCTGTCCAGTGAGTGACTTGAGATGACTTGACTCCAGCCTTACAGCTGGAGTGGACGGCTCAGCGCTAGGACAGAGCACAGAATCAGCACTGCCAATGAGAAAGAAAATAATGTAAAGAGCAGCTCCAATAGCGAGGTCCCCAGAGTTAATTGTATATCTTACAGGGAAAGGCATTCGATTGGGATCCCATTCACGTCCACCCTTCATAGAAGTTTCTGGAAGCATCTATACTCCGATTAGGGTTGTCAGAGAAAAGGTAGGATGTCCTGTTAAAGTTGAACTTCAGATGAAGGATAAATACATCAAAATTAGTTTTTCTTAGTTTTTTGTTCCTGGGCATGGGTATTTTGTCTGCATGCATGTCTGGTGCCGAAGGAGGCCAGAAGAAAAGTGTCAGATCGCCTGGGACTGGAGTTATAGATGGTTATAAGTAGCCTTATGGAGGCCCAGGTCTTTTGGAGGAGCAGCCAGTGCTCTTAACCATGTAACAATCTTCGCCACCCAATGGTCTGGCTTTTATATTGACAAGATGACATATTTTTATGGCATTTGGCAAGATGTTTTGCAATAAGTATGCATAGTGAATGGGTGAGTCCAGCTAACAGTTGAGTCAGTCCACATAGCTGTCTCTGTGTTAAGAATGCTTGCAGTCCACTCTGAGTCCTTTGAAGTGCACAGCACACCGGTGATCATCGCGATTAGTCACCACATTGCACAATAGATCTTGAACACACATCCTGCCTGTTTGACTGAAATGTGCGCATTGAACTACAGCACCTCAGATCCAGCCCCCATGCCGACACTCTGCCTTAGAGAGTTCAACTTTTATTTTAAATTTACTTATTTATTTTCTGTTTACGTGTGGGTGCTATGCCTTCGTGTCTGTCTGTGTCTCAACCATGTGCGTGATGAGTGCCCGAGGAGGCCAGAAGGGGGCGCCAGATGCCCTGGAACTGGAGTCACAGATACAAAGGTGTGAGCTGCCGTGTGGGTGCTGGGAATAGAACCCTAGTCCTCTGGAAGAGCAGCCAGTGCTCCTAAACATAGGATCCTCTCTCCAGTCCTGACTTCTTTCTTTAAAATTATTTATTTATTCTCTCTTCTCTGTTCTTTCCCTCTCTCTGGCTTTCTGTCTTCGTCTCCGTGTCGTCTGCGTGTCGTCTGCGTGTCGTCTGCGTGTCGTCTGGGTGTCTGCGTCTCTCCGTCTCTCCGTCTCTCCGTCTCTCCGTCTCTCCGTCTCTCCGTCTCTCCCTCTCCCCCTCCCCCTCCCCTCCCCCTCCCCCTCCCCCTCCCCCTCCCCCTCTCTCTGTGTTAGTATCAGTGCAGGTCATAGTTCAAGTATAGAGGTCAGATGACAACTTCCAGGAGTGGGTTCTTTCCACTTTGTTTTTGAGACACGGTCAGTCTCTTGTTTTCACCACTGTCCAGGAATTTCTGGCCCACTCTCCCGTCTCCATCACTCATCCCTTGAGTTTGGATGGGTGCGGGCATCCAAACTCAACTCCTCACGCTTGTGCAGCCAACATTTGCTGACAGACCCATCTCCTCAGCCCAGAGTAGAAGCCTTTTGCTGTAACCCTCCTGGAAGCGGTGAAGAAATTCTACAGAGAGACATGTGCGTCCTTACCCCTGGCTGTCTGGCTCTTGAGATGCTATATACCAAGGAATTGGAGTTTCCCTAGGAATGGCACAGTGGGAAGGGGGAGGGCTGAAGCCAGGTGACAGCTAGAGGAGGATCTTGTCTACCAGGGAGGGAATTCCCACGGTTCTGATAACGTGTTGGACCAGCTTGAAAGGTGGAAACAGGCTGAGACAAGGTAGGTAGTCATGGGTAGCACTGACCAGGATTGCTTAGTTATGCGTACTTCTTGCCCTCTGTTTAAACCTAAATCTCATGTCTGGGCCCCAAAGATAGACTTGAGGAGGTCACTGGGCCTCATTGGTGTATCCTCTTAGTGTGGCCATATTGGATAAATCTCCTTTTTTTTTTTTTAAAAACAAAACAAAAACAAAAACAAAAACAAAACCTTTTTACCACTACATGTGGCTTTAATATTGAGGATAAGTGGCTGAGCTTAGGTGTTAAGGGTGACAACTCTAGTACAATCATTGTGTCCTTATGCTGGTGACAGAGGGATAAGTCTTGTTCCCCCGACTCCCCCCCCCCCCACACACACACACGTGGCAGGAGAAACCCCATGGCCTCAAGAACCTTTTATAAGATCTTTCATCCCACCATGATAGAGAACCCTTACTACCTAACCAAAGGCCCCTCACCTCCTAATACCATCATAAAAAATTACATTTCAATGGTTATTTCAGTGGGTATGCATTTCATCCATAGCCATATGATAGCTATAGCTTGAATTTTTAGAGCACATTTTTATACTGTTTTTCATGATGACTGCACCAATTTACATCCCCACCAACAGCGTGCAGAGAACAAATATTTTTATAGCATAACTGTATCCCATGCAATATTCAAGATGCTAAGCTATACTAAAACTGGCCAACCTTTATTTAGAATTCCAACTTCAGGGAGCATCCTGAGTTTTTGATTTGCCAAGGCTGGCGGGTTGCCTCCACCAAGGGATTCTCTGAAGTTCCAGCTGTTGGGCTTCCAGGTTCTGCCAAGGCTGTGAATTAGAACGGTCTCTCCTGGTGCTGCGGTTCCATCAACCCCAGGTAGCATACTCAGACTCTTAAATATCACTCAAGTTTGTCACCGATGGTCAGGGATCTGGTTTTGTTTACAGGTATCCTGCTGGTGACAGCAGTAACTTCTTCAATAAGACACCCACAGTGGCAAACAGCCTGCCTCATCGAACCTTCCAGATAAAAACAAACTGCAATCCGCTCAGGTAGGAAAGGTGCTGAACACAACTCAGGCCTGGTAACCTGACTCCTTAAGAGAACTTTGGGGCATGAGCGAGCGAGGGCCTGGATCCTGTAAGGAAACTGCTCAGGCAGTTGATCAAAGGTTGGCCATTCTGATTTTGCCATTTCCTCCCTCTTTTGTTCTGGGCTTTCTCAGACAAAGGCAAGTTCTGAGAGGAAGAAGTCAGACCACAAAGGTTTTGTAAATAGCTAGAAACTCTACCCAGCTGGGTTATAGTCCCTTGGCTGCAGCCTTAAAAAAGACCTAGACTCAAGTAATGCTCTGCAGAAAGGAAGGACCTGTTGGCATCTCACCCCTGGATAAAGTGGTTGAGAAAGTGGGCTCAAAGTGCTGGCTGCCTAAGCCGGAGTTCTATGCCTAGAGCAAGTATAAAAAGCCAGGCAAACCCGTGCATACCTGTCACCCCAGCACGGAGGAGGCAGACACAGGAGGATTCCAGGGGGCTTGCTGGCCAGACCGAATAGCTGAATCAAGGTCTGGGTGGGATTCTGTGTCTCAAAAATATTGAGAGTAAATGAGGAAGGCACTGGGCGTTCACAGCCTCACACCTGCATATCAAGCGCGCATGCGCGCTTCACAGAGCGAGAGAGATGCATACACCCGAAAGAAAGGGTTAAAGAGCACCTCTTTGCCTCACCTAGCCCACATTCAGTCCTGCTTCGTTTGCTTAAGGATGTGAGGAGATTGAAAGACTCGAATCTGGGTTGATAACTATACTGTGCCTATCTACCCTGACAATGCAAAAACACCCACCCGAGGCTGGGGTGGCAGGCGGTCTTGTTCGTGTCTCCCTTGATGGAGGCAAGCTGCCAGAACCCCAAACACACACAATACATTGGCTTCAGCTCAAAAAAACCCATCATTCATTGCCAACAACGTCCCCCACCATCACTGCCCACCCCTTCCTGGAAAAAGTGATGGAGAGAGGGTAAAGTCGGCCAACGCCAACACCACCTGGCCTCGCAGCGGACCTGGATGCTGGTCCGGAAGCCGCTCTGTCCCAGTGCATAGACTGAACCTCAGGGATGTGCCCTGGGCAGCAAACCCTTCTCACAGTATTCTCTTCCTGAGGGGTGGAGGAGTCACCTCTGTTGACTTGGGCCTCTCTGACCCGGGGCGACATGGGAAATGGAGGCCAGGAGGGTGACACTGGGAGGCTGAGCTATGAAATGCCACCATCCGGCATAGGGAGGGATGCATTGTCCCTGAAAAGGAAGGGCCACTTCCCACCACACCTAGCCACTGTACAACCTGATCAGGGCTCTTAAATCACTTTAAAAATACTTTGGAGAATGTAAATCGTGTAGGTATTTTGCTCGAATGTATGTCTGTATACCACTGTGAGCCTGGTGCCCTCAGAGGTCAGAAGAGAACACCACCCGGAACTGAAGTTACAGAGAATTATTAGCTTTCAGGGGGGTCCTGGGGATCAAACCTGAGTCCCCTGGGCAGTCTTAACATCGGGGATATCTCTTGAACGTGTAGGAGATTTTTCCTTTTCTTCTCCTTTTCAGCAATGGGGTAGGTGGATCCAAAAGCATACTCAGAGAGTTTCTTGTTAAATGTGTCACGCTGAAAGTTCACAGGGACCCCAGCAGTCATGGACTGGAGGTTGGGCTCTGACGGAGGCTCTCTTACTCAGATGCACGGTAAACAGAAGTTCTCAGACATCTGTGTGGTACTTACCTCTTCAGGGGCTTCCAAACCCCACAGGAAGGAGAACACGGATGAGATCTGGCTTCCCTCAACATGCCACCGCAAAGACTGAACAACCTACCTCCTCCTCCTCCTCCTCCTCCTCCTCCTCCTCCTCCTCCTCCTCCTCCTCCTCCTCCTCTTCCTCCTCCTCCTCCTCTTCTTCCCCCTCCTCCTCTTCTTCCTCCTCCCTTCCTCTCCCCACCTTCCCCTACAAATAACAATCTAAACAAACAGCTACTTAAACAACAGGAGAACTAGACAACAATCCACAGCTTTCCTTCTGTGACAGACCTGGTGCTGGAGACATTGGACCTATTGATATGACATCCAGGAGACCCCAGTTTGGGGACATTGGACTTACTGATGTGACATCCAGGAGAACCCTGTTCCTTCTCTCATTTCCCAAGTTGCTCTCTGTGGTGAATCTTCCATGGGTCGCTGACACAGTTCTCCTCAGCCCTTCTGTTAGTCCCTTGTCTTGCTTCAGTGTCACCCTCAGAGAAACCTCTCTGGACACCTCTGCCTTTGACTAGCCTTTTGGTCACATGGCTTACTGTTTTGTTCCCATTTAAATGTTCTCTTAATTATGAGACAATGCATTTAATACATGACTGCTTCAAGGAAATCCTTTCCATGTGAGTTGAATACCCCTCCCCACCAACCAAAAAGGCACAGTAAACTGGGTAGTGGTGGTGCACGCCTTTAATCCCAGCACTCAGGAGGCAGAGCCAGGTGGATCTCTGCTGGTCTACAGAGTGAGTTCCAGGGCAGCCAGGGCTACACAGAGAAACCCTGTCTCCAAACAAACAAACAAACAAATAAACAAAAAGCAATTTAAAAAACGCAGTAACCTATTGGCCACTCCTACTTCCAAATATTTCCTTATTTGGAAATAGGGTGATTATAGATTGTAGTTAAGATTAAAGATCTCTCTGGACAAGAATAGACCCTTAATCCAGTATTACTGGTGGCTTTATAAGGAGACATCTAGGAAAGAAAAGAAAATACAAAACCATTAAACTTTGGCACTCGGGGAGAAAGCCACATAATGACAAAGGCAGGAGGCATATAGTTTCAAATAGAGCACCGCCACCAGACTCTAGCAGGAAGAAGGAGGGAATTCCCTCCGGTGTTCTCAGGAAGTGTAGTGCTGACAACACCTTGACTTGGGATGTCCCAGCCTTTAGAAAGGACACATTGTGATTGTTTGTGTTACTTAATGACAAGAACACATTCTGAGCAAATGGTGCGTTGGTTAGCTATATGCAAGTTGACACAAGCCAGAGACATTTGGAAAGAGGAAACTTCAACCTGAGAAAATGCCTCCAATCAGATTTGGCTTGTAGACAAGTCTATAAGGTATTTTCTTAAGTAATGATTGATGTGGGAGGGGCCATCTCTAGGCAGGTGATCTTGGGTGGCATAAGAAAGCAAGCTGAGCAATTTAGTTAGGGGAGCAGGCCAGTCAGCACTGTCCCTCCATGGTTGGTGCTTAAGTTCCTGCCCCCGGGTTCCTGATTTGAGTTTCTGGCTTGTTTTCCTCTTTATTGGACTGTAACCTGCAAGCCAAAGAAACTCTTTTGTCCCCAAGGGGCTTTTGATTATGGTGTTTTAATATAGCAATAGAAACCTAATTAAGACAAACAGCTGATTCCATTGTGTAAGCATCATTAAGTGTTTTCACAAAGACCTAGATGGAATATGTCAGCCATTTAACAAGGACTGTGTCTTAGCTGGGGTTTTATTGCTATGAAGAGACACCATGACCAAAGCAACTCTTACAAGGGACAACATTTAATTGGGTTTGGCTTACAGTGTTAGAGGCTGAGTCCATTATCAGCATGGCAGGAAGCATGGCAACATTCAGGAAGACATGGTACTAGAGAAGGAGCTGAGAGTTCTGTATCTTGATCTGAAGGCAGTCATAAGGAGACTGTGTTCCACAGGCACCAGGAGGAGGGTCTCTTCTGCATTAAGGAGAGCTTGATCCTAGGAGCCCTCAAAGCCCACCTACACAGTGACACATTTCCTTCAAACAGACCACACCCACTCCAACAAGGCCACGCCTCCTAATAGTGCCACTTCCCATGGGCCAAGCATATTCAAACCACCACAAGTGGCAAACATGAGATGTATGCAGTTGTTGACAGCATCCCATGGCATCTGCCTTACAGTACGTTTTAATATACACAAGTGGAAGGAGATCACTATAAAACAACAGTAAAAAATATAGCATAACAAGCCCCTTCCGCTCCACTCGAGCCCCGGGCTACCTTGCCAGCGGAGTTGCCTGACACCCGCAAGGGCCCACACAGGATTCCCCATGGGATCCTAAGACCTCTGGTGAGTGGAACACAGCCGGCCCCAATCCAATCACGCGGAACCTGAGACTGCGGTACATAGGGAAGCAGACTACCTGGGCCTGACCTGGGGCACAAGCCCCTTCCGCCCCACTCGAGCCTCGGGCTACCTTGCCAGCGGAGTCGCCTGACACCCGCAAGGGCCCACACAGGATTCCCCATGGGATCCTAAGACCGCTGTTGAGTGGAACACAGCGCCGGCCCCAATCCAATCGCGCTGAACCTGAGACTGCGGTACATAGGGAAGCAGACTACCCAGGCCTGACCTGGGGCACAAGCCCCTTCCGCTCCACTTGAGCCCCAGGCTACCTTGCCAGCGGAGTCGCCTGACACCCGCAAGGGCCTACACAGGATTCCACAAGGGATCCTAAGACCTCTAGTGAGTGGAACACAACTTCTGCCAGGAGTCCGGTTCGAACACCAGATATCTGGGTACCTTCCCTGCAAGAAGAGAGCTTTCCTGCAGAGAATACTCTACCCACTGAAACCAAGGAGAGTGCTACCCTCCCAGGTCTGCTTATAGAGGCTAACAGAGTCACCTGAAGAACAAGCTCTTAACAGAGACAACTATAACAGCTAGCTTCAGAGATTACCAGATGGCGAAAGGCAAACGTAAGAATCCTACTAACAGAAATCAAGACCACTCACCATCATCAGAATGCAGCACTCCCACCCCACCTAGTCCTGGGCACCCCAACACAACCGAAAATCTAGACACAGATTTAAAAACATTTCTCATGATGATGATAGAGGACATCAAGAAGGACTTTCATAAGTCACTTAAAGAATTACAGGAGAGCACTGCTAAAGAGTTACAGGCCCTTAAAGAAAAGCAGGAAAACACAGCCAAACAGGTAGAAGTCCTTAAAGAAAAACAGGAAAACACATCCAAACAGGTAATGGAAATGAACAAAACCATACTAGAACTAAAAAGGGAAGTAGACACAGTAAAGAAAACCCAAAGCGAGGCAACGCTGGAGATAGAAACCCTAGGAAAGAGATCTGGAACCATAGATGCGAGCATCAGCAACAGAATACAAGAAATGGAAGAGAGAATCTCAGGTGCAGAAGATTCCATAGAGAACATCGACACAACAGTCAAAGAAAATACAAAATGCAAAAGGATCCTAACTCAAAACATCCAGGAAATCCAGGACACAATGAGAAGACCAAACCTACGGATAATAGGAATTGATGGAATGAAGATTTTCAACTTAAAGGGCCAGCTAATATCTTCAACAAAATAATAGAAGAAAACTTCCCAAACATAAAGAAAGAGATGCCCATGATCATACAAGAAGCCTACAGAACTCCAAATAGACTGGAACAGAAAAGAAATTCCTCCCGACACATAATAATCAGAACAACAAATGCACTAAATAAAGATAGAATATTAAAAGCAGTAAGGGAGAAAGGTCAAGTAACATATAAAGGAAGGCCTATCAGAATTACACCAGACTTTTCACCAGAGACTATGAAAGCCAGAAGAGCCTGGACAGATGTTATACAGACACTAAGAGAACACAAATGCCAGCCCAGGCTAATATACCCGGCCAAACTCTCAATTACCATAGATGGAGAAACCAAAGTATTCCACGACAAATCCAAATTCACACAATATCTTTCCATGAATCCAGCCCTTCAAAGGATAATAACAGAAAAGAAACAATACAAGGACGGAAATCACGCCCTAGAACAAGCAAGAAAGTAATCCCTCAACAAACCAAAAAGAAGACAGCCACAAGAACAGAATGCCAACTCTAACAACAAAAATAAAAGGAAGCAACAATTACTTTTCCTTAATATCTCTTAATATCAATGGACTCAATTCCCCAATAAAAAGACATAGACTAACAGACTGGCTACACAAACAGGACCCAACATTCTGCTGCTTACAGGAAACCCATATCAGGGAAAAAGACAGACACTACCTCAGAGTGAAAGGCTGGAAAACAATTTTCCAAGCAAATGGTCTGAAGAAAGAAGCTGGGGTAGCCATTCTAATATCGGATAAAATCGACTTCCAACCCAAAGTTATCAAAAAAGACAAGGAGGGACACTTCATACCCATCAAAGGTAAAATCCTCCAAGAGGAACTCTCAATTCTGAATATCTATGCTCCAAATGCAAGGGCAGCCACATTCATTAAAGACACTTTAGTAAAGCTCAAAGCACACATTGCACCTCACACAATAATAGTGGGAGACTTCAACACACCACTTTCATCAATGGACAGATCGTGGAAACAGAAACTAAACAGGGACACAGTGAAACTAACAGAAGTTATGAAACAAATGGACCTGACAGATATCTACAGAACATTTTATCCTAAAACAAAAGGATATACCTTCTTCTCAGCACCTCACGGGACCCTCTCCAAAATTGACCATATAATTGGTCACAAAACAGGCCTCAACAGATACAAAAATATTGAAATTGTCCCATGTATCCTATCAGACCACCATGGCCTAAGACTGATCTTCAATAACAACATAAATAATGGAAAGCCAACATTCACGTGGAAACTGAACAACACTCTTCTCAATGATACCTTGGTCAAGGAAGGAATAAAGAAAGAAATTAAAGACTTTTTAGAGTTTAATGAAAATGAAGCCACAACGTACCCAAACCTTTGGGACACAATGAAAGCATTTCTAAGAGGGAAACTCATAGCTCTGAGTGCCTCCAAGAAGAAACGGGAGAGAGCATATACTAGCAGCTTGACAACACATCTAAAAGCTCTAGAAAAAAAGGAAGCAAATTCACCCAAGAGGAGTAGACGGCAGGAAATAATCAAACTCAGGGGTGAAATCAACCAAGTGGAAACAAGAAGAACTATTCAAAGAATTAACCAAACGAGGAGTTGGTTCTTTGAGAAAATCAACAAGATAGATAAACCCTTAGCTAGACTCACTAGAGGGCACAGGGAAAGCATCCTAATTAACAAAATCAGAAATGAAAAGGGAGACATAACAACAGATCCTGAAGTAATCCAAAACACCATCAGATCCTTCTACAAAAGGCTATACTCAACAAAACTGGAAAACCTGGACGAAATGGACAAATTTCTGGACAGATACCAGGTACCAAAGTTGATTCAGGATCAAGTTGACCATCTAAACAGTCCCATATCACCTAAAGAAATAGAAGCAGTTATCAATAGTGTCCCAGCCAAAAAAAGCCCAGGACCAGACGGGTTTAGTGCAGAGTTCTATCAGACCTTCAAAGAAGATCTAATTCCAGTTCTGCACAAACTATTTCACAAAATAGAAGTAGAAGGTACTCTACCCAACTCATTTTATGAAGCCACTATTACTCTGATACCTAAACCACAGAAAGACCCAACAAAGATAGAGAACTTCAGACCAATTTCTCTTATGAATATCGATGCAAAAATCCTCAATAAAATTCTCGCTAACCGAATCCAAGAACACATTAAAGCAATCATCCATCCTGACCAAGTAGGTTTTATTCCAAGGATGCAGGGATGGTTTAATATACGAAAATCCATCAATGTAATCCATTATATAAACAAACTCAAAGACAAAAACCACATGATCATCTCGTTAGATGCAGAAAAAGCATTTGACAAGATCCAACACCCATTCATGATAAAAGTGTTGGAAAGATCAGGAATTCAAGGCCCATACCTAAACATGATAAAAGCAATCTACAGCAAACCAGTAGCCAACATCAAAGTAAATGGAGAGAAGCTGGAAGCAATCCCACTAAAATCAGGGACTAGACAAGGCTGCCCACTTTCTCCCTACCTTTTCAACATAGTACTTGAAGTATTAGCCAGAGCAATTCGACAACAAAAGGAGATCAAGGGGATACAAATTGGAAAAGAGGAAGTCAAAATATCACTTTTTGCAGATGATATGATAGTATATATAAGTGACCCTAAAAATTCTACCAGAGAACTCCTAAACCTGATAAACAGCTTCGGTGAAGTAGCTGGATATAAAATAAACTCAAACAAGTCAATGGCCTTTCTCTATACAAAGAATAAACAGGCTGAGAAAGAAATTAGGGAAACAAGACCCTTCTCAATAGTCACAAATAATATAAAATATCTTGGCGTGACTCTAACTAAGGAAGTGAAAGATCTATATGATTAAAAACTTCAAATCTCTGAAGAAAGAAATTAAAGAAGATCTCAGAAGATGGAAAGATCTCTCATGCTCATGGATTGGCAGGATCAACATTGTAAAAATGGCTATCTTGCCAAAAGCAATCTACAGATTCAATGCAATCCCCATCAAAATTCCAACTCAATTCTTCAACGAATTGGAAGGAGCAATTTGCAAATTCATCTGGAATAACAAAAAACCTAACATAGCAAAAAGTCTTCTCAAGGATAAAAGAACCTCTGGTGGAATCACCATGCCTGATCTAAAGCTTTACTACAGAGCAATTGTGATAAAAACTGCATGGTACTGGTATAGAGACAGACCAGTAGACCAATGGAATAGAATTGAAGACCCAGAAATGAACCCACACACCTATGGTCACTTGATCTTCGACAAGGGAGCTAAAACCATCCAGTGGAAGAAAGACAGCATTTTCAACAATTGGTGCTGGCACAACTGGTTGTTATCATGTAGAAGAATGCGAATCGATCCATACTTATCTCCTTGTACTAAGGTCAAATCTAAGTGGATCAAGGAACTTCACATAAAACCAGAGACACTGAAACTTATAGAGGAGCAAGTGGGGAAAAGCCTTGAAGATATGGGCACAGGGGAAAAATTCCTGAACAGAACAGCAATGGCTTGTGCTGTAAGATCGAGAATTGACAAATGGGACCTAATGAAACTCCAAAGTTTCTGCAAGGCAAAAGACACCATCAATAAGACAAAAAGACCACCAACAGATTGGGAAAGGGTCTTTACCTATCCTAAATCAGATAGGGGACTAATATCCAACATATATAAAGAACTCAAGAAGGTGGACTTCAGAAAATCAAATAACCCCATTAAAAAATGGGGCTCAGAACTGAACAAAGAATTCTCACCTGAGGAATACCGAATGGCAGAGAAGCACCTGAAAAAATGTTCAACATCCTTAATCATCAGGGAAATGCAAATCAAAACAACCCTGAGATTCCACCTCACACCAGTCAGAATGGCTAAGATCAAAAATTCAGGTGACAGCAGATGCTGGCGAGGATGTGGAGAAAGAGGAACACTCCTCCATTGTTGGTGGGATTGCAGGCTTGTACAACCACTCTGGAAATCAGTCTGGCGGTTCCTCAGAAAATTGGACATAGTACTACCGGAGGATCCAGCAATACCTCTCCTGGGCATATATCCAGAAGATGCCCCAACTGGTAAGAAGGACACATGCTCCACTATGTTCATAGCAGCCTTATTTATAATAGCCAGAAGCTGGAAAGAACCCAGATGCCCCTCAACAGAGGAATGGTTACAGAAAATGTGGTACATCTACACAATGGAGTACTACTCAGCTATTAAAAAGAATGAATTTATGAAACCCTTAGCCAAATGGATGGACCTGGAGGGCATCATCCTGAGTGAGGTAACACATTCACAAAGGAACTCACACAATATGTACTCACTGATAAGTGGATATTAGCCCCAAACCTAGGATTCCCAAGATATAAGATACAATTTGCTAAACACATGAAACTCAAGAAGAATGAAGACTGAAGTGTGGACACTATGCCCCTCCTTAGAATTGGGAACAAAACACCCATGGAAGGAGTTACAGAGACAAAGTTTGGAGCTGAGATGAAAGGATGGACCATGTAGAGACTGCCATATCCAGGGATCCACCCCATAATCAGCATCCAAACGCTGACACCATTGCATACACTAGCAAGTTTTTATCGAAAGGACCCAGATGTAGCTGTCTCTTGTGAGGCTATGCCAGGGCCTAGCAAACACAGAAGTGGATGCTCACAGTCAGCTAATGGATGGATCACAGGGCTCCCAATGGAGGAGCTAGAGAAAGAACCCAAGGAGCTAAAGGGATCTGCAACCCTATAGGTGGAACAACATTATGAACTAACCAGTACCCCGGAGCTCTTGACTCTAGCTGCATATGTATCAAAAGATGGCCTAGTCGGCCATCACTGGAAAGAGAGGCCCATTGGACACGCAAACTTTATATGCCCCGGTACAGGGGAACGCCAGGGCCAAAAAGGGGGAGTGGGTGGGTAGGGGAGTGGGGGTGGGTGGGTATGGGGGACTTTTGGTATAGCATTGGAAATGTAAATGAGCTAAATACCTAATAAAAAATGGAAAAAAATATAGCATAGTAAACACATAAACAATAACCCAGTCAATATTTGTTTTTATTGAATATTATGTGCTATACAAAATTCTATGGGCTCTGCTTCTCTTCAGAGGGCACCGAAATAGATTTGAGCATATCACACTCTCCACAAACATGTGACTAGTGCATTCGTCATAATATCAGCCTGGCAACAATGTCACTAGGCAAATGTGACTTTTCTTTCCTCCATTATAATTTTATGGGGCCCTGCTATGGGTTGTATCTGAAGTCTTTCCCCAAAGGATAGTGGCAAAGGATTGATTCCCAGCCTGTGACACTGTTGGGAGGTGCTGGAACCTACATAGTTAGATAAAAGTAGGTCGTTAAAGATATGCAAAAATCCTCATCTTTTTATTTCCTGGCCAGAAGCTTCTGCCATGGAATTCTGTCTGGTACAGGCCCAAAGCAACATGGCTGCGTGATCATAGTCTGAAATCATGAGCTGAAATAGATCTTCCCTCCTTGTAAGATCTTTGTCTTTTTTTGTCAAGACAGTATTCAAATACACAATCTCTCGTTGCCTGAAACATCACATGCAGCACTGTACTGCAGCCACAGGAAATCAAGAAAAGCAGGTATGGTGTATACTGAGTTCCTCACTGAATCCTCCACATCTGACCCAGCACACAGTAGGTGCTCTACAGACAGTTGTGAATGAGAGGACAGCAGCCATGTAGACTCACTTTCTTTTTGATATTTTCTTTATTTACATTTCAAATGTTTTCCCTTTTCCAGGTCTCCCCTTTGGAAATCCCCTGCCTCTATGAGGGTGCTCCCCCACCCACACACTCTGGTCTCCCCACCCTGGCATTCCCCTCCACTGGGACATTGAACACCCTCAGGCCAAGGGCCTCTCGTTCCACTGATGCCAACAAGGCCATCCTCTGCCACATATGTGGCAGGAGCCATGGGTCCCTCTATGTGTACTTTTTGGTTGGTGGTCCAGTTCCCAGGAGCTTGGGGGTGGGGGTGGGGGGCGTCTGTCCGGTTGACATTGCTATTCCCTCTATGGGGTTGCAAACCCCTTCAGCTCCTTCAGTCCTTTCTCTAACTCCTCCATTGGGGACCCCTGAGCTCAGCCCAATGGTTGGCTGTGAGCATCCACATCTGTATTTGTCAGGCTCTAGCAGAGCCTCTCAGGAGACAGCCATATCAGGCTCATGTCAGCAAGCACTTCTCAGCATCCACAATAGAGTCTGGTTTGGTGACTGTATATGGGATGGCTAATATCCACTTATCAGTGAGTGCATACTGTGTTTGTTCCTTTGTGACTGAGTTACTTCACTCAGGATGATATTTTCAAGTTCCATCCATTTGCCTGCTAATTTCATGAAGTCATTGTTTTTAATAGCTGAGTAGTATTCCATTGTGTAAATGTACCACATTTTCTATATCCATTCCTCTGTTGAGGGACATCTGGGTTGTTTCCTGCTTCTGGCTATTATATACATGGCTGCTATGAACATAGTGGAACATGTGTCCTTATTACCGGTTGGAGCATCTTCTGGGTATATGCCCAGGAGTGGTATAGCTGGGTCCAATTTTCTGAGGAACGGCCAGACTGATTTCCAGAGTGGTTGTACAAGCTTGCAATCCCACCAGCAATGGAGGAGTGTTCCTCTTTCTCCACATCCTCGCCAGCATCTGCTGTCACCTGAATTTTTTGATTTAGTCATTCTGACTCGTGTGAGGTGGAATCTCAGGGTCGCTTTGATTTGCATTTCCCTGACGACTAAGGATGTTGAACATTTCTTTAGGTGCTTCTCGGCCATTCAAGTTTCCTCAGTTGAGAATTCTCTGTTTAGCTCTGTTCCCCATTTTTAATAGGGTTATTTGGTTCTCTGGAGTCTAACTTCTTGAGTTCTTTGTATATATTGGATATTAACCCTCTAGCAGATGTAAGATTGGTAAAGGTCTTTTCCCAATCTGTTGGTTGTCGATTTGCCCTGTTGACAGTGTCCTTTGCCTTACAGAAGCTTTGCAATTTTATGAGGTCCCATTTGTTGATTCTTGATCTTAGAGCATAAGGCATTGGTGTTCTGTTCAGGAACTTTTCTCCTGACTCACTTTTGAGAGACAAAGGATTCACTCTGGCCTGAGGATTCCTGAGGTCCACTGGCATGCTTTGCTCCTCTCGGGGATAATGACTTTTTAAAAGTTAGAACAAGGGGCTGGAGAAATGGCTCAGCTGTTAAGAGTACTTACTGGCCCAGCAGTGGTGGTGCATACCTTTAATCCCAGCACTTGGAAGGCAGAGGCAGAGGCAGAGGCAGAGGCAGAGGCAGAGGCAGAGGCAGAGGCAGAGGCAGAGGCAGAGGCAGAGGCAGAGGCAGAGGCAGAGGCAGAGGCAGAGGCAGAGGCAGAGGCAGAGGCAGAGGCAGAGGCAGAGGCAGAGGCAGAGGCAGAGGCAGAGGCAGAGGCAGGCGGATTTCTGAATTTGAGGCCAGTTTGGTCTACAGAGTGAGTTCCAGGACAGCTGGGGTTACACAGAGAAACCCTGTCTCGAAAAACCAAAACCAAACCAAACCAAACCAAACCAAACCAAAACCCCAACAACAACAAGAACAACACCAAACCAATCCAAAACAACAACAACAAAACCCAACCCCCCCCAAAAAAAGAGTACTTACTGCTCTTCAGAGTGCGGAGCCTCAGTTGCTACCACTCACATGCTGGCTCACAACCATCTGTAACTCCATTTCTGGAGGACCTGGTACCCTCTTCTGGCTTTGTGTACTCTTGCATGCACACAGTGCATCTGAAGTCACACAGGTTCTCATATAACCATAAAAATTAAAACTAAATAAATATTTAGAAAAATGGTTGCAGCAAGCAGAACAACAGAACTTCTCTTGGCTCTCCTTTCCCTGGCTATGGCAAACTAGAGGAGCACCGAGGAGCTTAAAGGAAGCTGTTGGAGTGTAAAGTGCTACTATATGTAATGGCTGATTTTGATTGTCAACTTGATGGAATCTGGAATCTAGGAAGCCATCTTTGGGATTGTTTGTGAGGGAGCTTTTAGCTTGGCTTAATTGATGTGGGGAAAACCATCATTATCACCACCACCACCATCATCATTATCATTTAAGAAAAGGTCTCATTATATAGCCCTGCTGGCCTAGAACTTGCTATATAGACAAGAGTGCCTCAGCACTCTGCCTTCCTCTGCCTCCTGAGTGCTGAGATTAAAGTTATGTACCATCATACCCATTTTTAAAAATTAATTAATTTGTCGGGCAGTAGTGGCGCATGCCTTTAATCCCAGCACTTGGTAGGCAGAGGCAAATGGATTTCTGAGTTCCAGGCCAGCCTGATCTACAGAGTGAGTTCCAGGACAGCCAGGGCTATACAGAGAAATCCTGTCTCGAAAACAACAACAACACAAACAAAATTAATTAATTAATTAATTCACTTCCCATACCAATATCAGGCATCCCCCCTCCCTTTACATAGCTCCTCCCCCAACCCCCCTCTTCTCCTTTCCTCTGAGAAGGTGAAGGTTCTCCCTGGGTATCACCCCACCCTGGCACCTCAAGTCATTATAGAATTAGGTGCATCCTCTCCCACTGAGGCCAGACAAGGCAGCCTAGTTAGAGAAATGGGATGCACAGGCAGACAACAGATTCAGGGACAGACCCTGCTCTAATTGTTAGGGGACCCACATGAAGACCAAGCTGCATTTCTGCTCCATATGTGCAGGGGGCCTAGATCCAGTTCATGTATGCTCTGGTTGGTGGTTCAGTCTCAGGGAGTGTGAGTCCAGTTGTCTCTGTTGGTCTTCCTGTGGAGTCACTGTCCTCTTCAGGTCCCTCAATCCTTCCCTCAACTCTTCCACAAGACTTGAGCACCATCTAATGTTTGGCTGTGGGTCTCTGCATCTGTTTCCATCTTCTGCTGGGTGGAGCCTCTCAGAGGACAGGGATGCTAGGATCCTGTCTGGTTGTCGCTGGCAGCAGCTCGTCATGCCCATCAACCCCATCCCATGGGCAGAAGACTTGGAATCAACCAATAGGGAAAACGAGAGCTGAGTACCAGCATTCACACCCCCCAACACACCCCCTGCTGCCTGACTGTGGACGGAATGTGGCCAGCTGCCTCACAGTCCTGCTGCAGAGAATCCCCTGCCATGGGGAACTGCATCCTTTAGATGGAAGCCAAAGCAGACTCCTCCTTCCCTAAGTTTCTTTGTCCAGTCATTGATCATAGCAATTAGAAAAGTAGCCAATATAGCAGGGGTTAGTATGTGCTTTGTGAGGGAGTGAACAAGTAGGTGGGTGTTCCAGTGTCAGGACATGGCCGCAGGTCCGGTGTCAGTAGTCCAGGGTGGCCTAAAGGGATCTGTCTGACTTTGAAGGTGAATGTCAGCACTGCCTGGCTTTGCCTAGAGGTGGTTGCTGTTGTTGTCGTCACTATTGTTATTTTCATCATCTTCATCATCATCATCATCATGACGCTTGGCTACAGTTTGGGGGAAAACCACAGAAGTAAACTTCTGTTTTCACAGCGTCATCTCATAGATGTGTGACGTTTGGTTTGGTTTGGTTTCTGACAGTGGATGTTGACCTTGATCACAAGGCTGGGGTCCTGCTTGTCAAGGTTTCTGCTGTAAAAATCCTCCCATCCCTTCCCCTCCCTTCTACTCTCTTTCAACGCCGCACTCTTTACAAGGTTACCATTCTTTATAGCTCCAGCATATCAGACTGCACCATGACTCTTTGAGGTGAAGGGATCTGTATCATCATGGAGGGCTCCAGTCCTGGGCCCACCCCTGGCCATTTTCATAGCCTCTCCTTTACTTCTCTCCCAACAACAAGGGAAAGAATTTCTGAGGGTGTCATCCCTGGTCTCCTACTCACCGGCAAAGTATTACCACGTCTGACCTCCATTATTTGTTGAAGAATAGGGATTTTATGACCACTATCTTTTTGCTGAAGAATGGGGATTTTAGTCCAAAAACAAAACAAACAAACAAACAAAAACAACCAGGAAGGACCTAATTTTTAGGATAGTAAAGATGGGTTCCGGCTTACAATGGTCTTCCTTGGCATTTTTCACTTTATGATGTGAAAGTGCTAGACAACCCACAGAAGCTAGATACTGAATTTTGCTCTTTTTCTTGTGAATTTTCAATATTTACTTATTTTTATCCTTTGACTACTTCATACCTGTTTATAATTACTCTTAATCCATTTCCCTGTCTTGTGCCCCATCTCCTGCAGAAATCCTTCTTCTTTCCAACAATCCATCCTTCTAGCTCCATTTATTTTGGGCGTGTGAGGCCTACTGAGTTTCCTCAGGGTCTCCTGCATGAGCATGGTTGGAGTTGTTTACTGGAACATGGTCAATTTACCACTGGGGATATGTGTGTGGGGTGTTTGTGTGTGTGCAAGCATGTGTGGATATATGCACACATATATGTTTTATATTTATATATGTATATACGTATATGTGTATATATGTATATATATCACTGGATATAGTTTTTCAGTGATATATATTTTTTCAGTGATGTATATATTACTGAAGAAAATGATACTTTCTCTTCAGGCAATATTAGCTGTCAGGGAATGGTGGGGCTTCTTGGGCCCCTCCACCATCCATGATGACATGTTGGCGGGCCCAACTTTGTGCTGGTCTCATAGAGTTAAGTGCAGCTGCAGTGTGGTAGGAGTGCCTCAGCCAGGTCACGTCCAGAGGACATCATTTTGCTGTGCCTCACTTGAGTTTTGATCTATTCTTGGATTGTTGATATTCTGCATCATACTTCTTCATGCTGCTTGTCACAGCAAGTCACAGAAAGTCACAGCTCATAGCCGTCCAATTATAAAGTTAAATGTAGGGATAATCTCTCATGTACTACATGGAAGCATCAGCTGTCAATAGAAATCTGGTAGCCAATAAGCTGAGGCAGAAGGTGGGACATCCAGCAAAGAGAGAGGAACTCTGGGATATAGTTAGTCACAGGAAAAGATTCCCACCTGGACTTGAAAGTCAGACATGTGAAATCGAGGAGCGGTAACTAGCCATGTGGAAGACATAGAAAAGTATTAAGATACAAGCTAGTCAGAAAACAAGCCTAGTTTAAGGCCTAGGCATTTACTCATTAATAAATAAGATTCTGAGTCATTATTCAGGAACTGGGGTGTGGGTGGAAAGCCTGAGTGGTTACATCTAAACACCCAACACTATGCAGCGTACTGTACTGCTCAGCAGTGACATTCAGCAGTTAGGATTACCGAATACATTATCAACCTGCAAGTGATGTGTTGGAACAAAACACCATCCTAGGAATATCTATAATGTCCTGAATATTGAATGGATCCAGCATTATGGATAGCTAATTCTAGTTTGTTTTTTTAAATAGTGTATATATTTTTTAAAGTTAAGCAATGTGAGCTGAATTCTGCCCTCAGTTGTTTTATAAGCAAGTTTCTAAACGTCCCCTAAGTTTTTGTTTTGACAGCAAAGAACTAACTGACACTTCTTCCTGCCTGTGTTCTCCAATGACCTGTTCCAGCCCCAGGCAGCCCACAGCCGTTGTGCAAGACCTTCAGTCATTTTGACTCCAGGAGCAGAAAAGCCTGGAAGGACAGACCACCCTCCAGAAGAGGACAGTTATATTATGATGGCAAGGAGTGCCTCTTGAGAAGGAGCTTGCCTCCTCAAGAAATAAGGACTCCCTTTGATCACTTCACAGAACCAACACAGTGTGTGGCCACCCAGACCACATCCTGACCAGCGTGGCATGAGCTCAGGGTGTGGAGAAGCAGGCATCAAGATTACCATAAGAAAGAAGGCAAATGCCTTTATCACATAGACACACACAGACACACACACACACACAGACACAGACACACACAGGCACACACATGCAGACACACAGACACAGAGACACAGACACACACACACACACAGACACACACATAAACATACATACACACACACACACACACACACAGGCACACACAGACACACACAGGCACACACATACAGACACACACACACACACACACACACACACACACACACACACACCACCTTCACCACCAGCAATAAAACAGAGCAAGGTGGTGAAGTTCCCAGATGTGAAAATGTGGGAGAATGTAAAGGACCTATAAAGGATCAGGGCCATGGAGGCAGAAGACTGTGGGTCTTTTCCAGCTCTCCAACCCCTTCCTCAGAAGTGTCTTTCTCCTTCTTAAGGAATTGTCTATAAACATATGTATACGTAAATGTACATGTATATACATATACGAATGCATACACACTTTACAGCACCAAGACTTATAGATAACTCATTCCCCCGAGCATCCCACCCCCACCCCGCCGGCCAAATCCTTTCTGTTTAAGCCTGAAGCTTATGTTGGCATCCTGGAGATGAACTCGGGTGACTGAACCTCTTTTTTCTTGTGCTTGTTTTTCCAGGGCATTCGCCTCACCCTGCTTTTCTCTACTGCTTGCTTTCCAATTGACATATTGGGCTGGATGATTAGAGCTTGGCGTATTAGGGCTGCTGACTTGTGGCTTTTACCCAGGAAACTCTTTGACCACACCCCTTTCTATCCAGAGATAACCAGTTAACATTTGAGGAGAAAACTTCCTAAATGTGGAATATAAAAGCACATATAGGCATGCAACTGTAGATAAAATCAGAAACATACAAAAGTCAGGTACTACTGTGCATCATTATTAATAACTAATTATTAATTAATTGACCATGAACATCTGTTACACTTAGCCTGCTACAATTAACAACATAAGCTAGGCGGTTTAAACAGCAGGCATTTGGTTTCTGACAATTCTGAGGCGAGGCTGTCCAAGTCAAGGTACCTGTTGATTCTATTCGTGGTGAGCACCCTTTTCATGATTTGCCATGGCTTCACCTGGTGAAGACAGTGGCCATCTATACTGGTTAGTTTTGTGTCAACTTGACACAGCTGGAGTTATCACAGAGAAAGGACCTTCAGTTGAGGAAATGCCTCCATGAGATCCAACTCTAAGGCATTTTTCAATTAGTGATCAAGGGGGAAAGGCCCCTTGTGGGTGGGACCATCTCTGGACTGGCAGTCTTGGGTTCTATAAGAGAGCAGGCTGAGCAAGCCAGAGGAAGCAAGCTAGTAAGGAACATCCCTTCATGGCCTCTGCATCAGCCCCTGCTTCCTGACCTGCTTGAGTTCCAGACCTGACTTCCTTTGGTGATGAACAGCAGCATGGAAGTGTAAGCCGAATAAACCCTTTCCTCCCCAACTTGCTTCTTGGTCATGATGTTTGTGCAGGAATAGAGACCCTGACTAAGACACCATCTTTCTCGTGTCTCTTCTGGTAAAGGCCCGAATCCCATTCACTGGACTAGAGAACTAGTGACTGTCCATGTCCTAATGACCTTTCAAAGGTTCTATATGGCAAACCCATTCCACTGGGGATTCATTGTTTAATATGAATTTGCTGTGACACATCCAATTCATGACATTTACATATACAAAATAATTCAATCTGTCTGTACAACCATGAGAACTTTAATCTATTCCGTCAACTGTAATGTCTGAGGTCCAGAATTTCTTTCCACATATGAATCTATGAAACCAAATAGCTTGTGTGCTTCTAGTATGCGAAGGGCAGAGGTAAGACAGGTGGCACCGTTCTAGGAGGGACAAGTAAGATAAAGATGTGATGGATTCTAGAAACTCAAATGCTAGCAAGGCAAATTCCGTGAGGCGTTCAAGTACAGACACAACCCTCTTTGACTTTCTGCTTTACGTTTTAGCTCCCATCAACCAGAGTTTTGAAACCCAGTGAGGCAGAAATCTTGACTTCCAGACCCTTGAGGGCCCTGGTCCTTTCTTCACAGCTCTGCCAGGCAAGTGTCACATCCCCAAGGCTCTGCCTCTTGGCTCACTCAAACTGATGTGACAGTCCCCACTCCCTACCTTTTGAAATCAAAGATAGAGCTCTGATCTCCAGAGTCACCTCTTACAGGAGTTCTTCCTTTGCCTTAATGTGCTGTGACCATTTACAGCAGTCTTTCTTTATGGTTCCATTTTATAAAATCCAGGTGGCATACATCCATTCTGCCGACATTCCATTTTGATTCATTAAATGCCAGAAGGCCAAAGCTTGTAACCTAGTTATGAGCTCAAAGAGAAGAGGGAATGGGCTTGGAAAACTCAGGACAGCTTCCTGGATGAACTTATTCAGCACCAGGACACAGAGTCACACAGTCATAGCATGATAGTCTTCATAAAGGTTCTAAACCTTCAATAAGGTCAATAAATTTGATTACATCTGGGAGTGGCCCTTGTTTTTAAATGGTAATATTACACTAAACATCACCATAATACTTCCTTGAGTAAATTTTCTGAAAGGACAGAGAAAAGCCTAGAGTAACTCCAAATATCACCATTTATTTCTGCAGATAACCCAAGGATTCTTCCCTCTGGGGTCTCTTGCATTGACATGTCTGTTGCCTGGAAACTCATGGTGATGGACCATGGGAAAGACATACTGGGATGGAACGCATGTGGGACTTTATGGAACCAACTGATGAGATAGCTGTTTCATCAGGGATGTGGAATGACGGTGGGTCCTTCCTAGACCAGGACTTGAGCACTTGGGAGAGCAATTCCAGAAAGCATGAGCAGAAAAAAAAAGGGCACGTAAGTTAGGAAATAAACAAAAAAGCAGGCTCAGGTTATAGTTTTCACCAATAAACTAAATCCCAGTAGAGACTTTCTGGAAAACCAGGTAGAACATGCCTCAGAATTGCCCCTGGAAGAGCCAGTGGGCCTGGAATGTTATCCAATGCTCCACTCCAGATTGGTTCTAGCTTAGCATGAAGAGCATTAAGCACCGTCTCTATCATTGCAGGTTATGCTTTTATGTAGTCTAACAAGCTCTGTGACGGACGTAGGAAGGAGCCACACACAGGTATGTGGGGTGGGAAGCTCAATCTGCTTGTCCAAGAGTGTGTCCAGAGCTACAGAACTTGGGTGTAGGCAGAGAACATGGGGCACCTTCTACAAATGGGAAGAGGCACAGAGAGGTGGTGAGAAATAAGGACCTGGACTTAGCACATGCCCCCAAAACCCACTCGGCTGACTTCACACGTTTTAACTTTCATCTGCGTCAAGCTCAGTCTGGTCTTCCCTGTGTAGGTAGCTGTGTGAGTTGGTAGGAACAGTCCCAAAGGCTGGCTGACCATTCACTGCGTGCCAGGAACTGTACTAAAAGTGATTCATAGAAAAGCATCTCATTGATTATTTATTACAAGGTATTGGAGATGGATAACTAACTCCCAACTCTTAAACAATCTAAACCCGCTGATCACACAGAGGGTGTATGCCCTAAAGGATAGGCTGAAGGTTGTAAGAACTACAAGTCACTGTGAAGAAGGAGACTTGAAAACATGGGCATAGGTGCTGTCCCAGGAGGATTGACAAGCCAATTAGGGGAAGTGCCTTTGGGAACGAAGCTATGGACTGTTTGGAGGGTAGAGGTCAAGGGGATGTGTTAGAGAGCAGGAAGGGGGACAAAGATCACTGCTTCCAGGAAGCCATCGAAGTATTTTCATACCTGGAGACTGAAACTATAATCCAGATGTGAAGTCTAGAAGTAGGGTGGGGGTGGGGATCATGTCCAGAGGAAATACAGCCACGTCTACCAGAGGGTAGACATACTTTGTCAGGAGGGTAGACATACTTTGTCAGGAGAAGGGCGTTCCAAGCACATCTGAAACACATACGATCCCTGACATATTCCAGTGGCTCTGATTTATGAGTGTTTTGATTTTTACAATACCCGTGCAACCATGACATTTTTCACTTTCAGTTCTGCATTCAGTAAGTTACAGGGGATGCTCAACACTTCATTATAAAGTGGGCTTTGTGTTCTGAGCATGCTCAGTTTAGGCTCCGTAGGCCAAGCTGTGAGGCTTAGCAGGTTACATGGATTATGTGAAGCTTTGACTTACAGTATCATCGACGGTGAGAGGGTTACCAGGCTATATATACCTTGCCGAAAGCCAAGGAGAATCTGTAAGGTCATTTGTTTCATCTCCCAACCTAAATACTTCATTTAATCAGTATTCACTGCATAGCCATCTTGTGTCAGGTGCCTATGTAGGGATACAGTACAGGTCAGACAAAAAACATTTGTGACCTCATGGAGCAGGTATAGACATGATGATATAAATAAAGTAGGGCTAACACCGGAGAAAACTAAACAGGGAGCAAGGCAGGGAAGACTGTCTGCAGAAGCTGGAAAACACACACACACACACACACACACACACACACCCCTGTTAATTTTAAAATGCCTTGGCTTCCTCAAAGGCCGGACTCTCCTAACCTTCCCCTGCCACCCCAGGCCCAATCAGGGAAGTGGCCAGTCAGCGTTAGTCCAGATTCTCAATTAAATCCAAGCATCAGAAACACTCCTCTACATATGCACATGCATACATATATGCATATAAAACACACGCTAGCCATACATACTTATAGAGAGGCTCGGGTGGATGAGGGTTTAGCAGAGATAGAGGGAGGTCCTTTGCTCTTTTAAAGAAAGTGATCAAGTGAAGAAAAACCACTGAAGACTCATGGGAGGGGAGGGATTGCAAAGATGCCAAGCAATGCCACGCCCATCATAATCAGTGTAGCTGCAGCAGACAGATTGTGAGATGTGCATGATGTTCTCCGAGCAGATCAGGGATAGGAAGGTGGTACAGATGGGGAAAGTTTTCAGCAGAGAGGTGCTTCTTATGGGGGCCGTCTCTGCACTCCATGGAGATGCTTGTTGTTGGTTAGTATAGTATAGTTGTAACTGGTTTTCATGTTTGTTGTTTTGTTTTCTTGGTGCTAAGGACAGAGCTCAGGACCTTGCATGTGGTAAGCATGTGCTCTTCCACTGAGCTATGTCCTTAGGCCCTGAAGGATTACATATTTAAGTATATGTTTTGGGGACCGAGAGGTGGCTCAGCAGGTAAAAGGTGCTCGACAGCAAGGCTGATGACCTGATCTTGATCGCTGGAACCCACATGGCAGAAGGAAAGAACTAACTTCAAAAAGCTGCCCTCTGGGATGTGGCGAGATGGCTCAGCGGTTAAGAGCACTGACTGCGCCCCTTTTGGAGGCAGCCTCTCCTCACCGGCGCTGGCGACCCAGGGCAACCTGCAACAGCGCCCATCCAGCATCACGGCCCGTCCCCTTCACCCTGCAATCTGGGCTGGAAACAATGGGGGTGGGGGGGGAGAAGAGCCAACCTAAGAGTTATTACCGTTAGCGGTGACAACAGAGACTAACGTTGATGACAGACTACATAGAACGTGTTATGAAGAAGTGCTGGAAGAAGGTTACAGATGCCCGTTGTGCATGCGTTCTGCCTTAGACATGACTAGGTACTGGAGCCAATTAGATAATGAGACAATCAGATACTGAGGTCGCACAGACTCCTGTGCCATCGGAATACGAGAACGTGACTGTTGACATTCTCTGCAATACAGCTCTGTGATGTAGATGAAGCTCTGTGTAGAAGATCCTGATGTCAGATCTAACTATACATTAGAGATATTTTATACCACGGTCACAACAGCGGAGCACACCGTATACACCTGAGGATTCAAGATCCCTGGATGGAATGGTAATAGCGCTTACTGGGTGAAGCCTCTGAGCGTGTGTAGATTGGAAATTCCTTTAGTGTTAAGCTTCGAAGCCAATGATGTTTGTACCAGATATAGTCACATTCATCGAAATATTTTATATTTTCATGGAACTTTAAGTGACACTATGCACGCAGAGTTAATTTCTAGTTCTTGATAGAACTACATTCAATTTTAACTAGTCTTTGATTTTAAGGGCTGTACTATAATTTTTAAATTCCTATTATTAAAATCTAATTGCATGTGCTTTTTAATTTTCTAAGACAGTCCTTTGAATACTATACATACAATTTTATGTAATAAATTACTAATGAAATTGTACTGGAAAAAAAAAGAGCACTGGCTGCTCTTCCAGAGGTCCTGAGCTCAATTCCCAACCACACGGTGGCTCACCACCATCAGTAACGGGATCAGATGCCTCACATATACAAAATAAATAAGTCATTTAAAAAAAAGAAAAGAAAAAGTTGTCCTCTTAGCATGCATGTTGCAGTGTGTACATGCCCACTCACATATGCAAATAAATAAACAAATAGATGTAATAAAAATTAAATATGTGCTGTGGATTTCTTTTTATTTCTGCTGGTTATTTTGTGTGTATATATGTGGTGTAGGTGTATGCATGTGTTTGTGTGGGTGTGTGCACATGTGAATTCCGGTGCCTATGCTTGTGTGTATGGAGGCTAGATATATACAAAGGGTGTCCTCGTCAGTCACTTCCTGCCTTGCCTTTTGGAGACAAAGTGTTTCACTGAATCGGGGGCCCACTGATTCCATCAGCATTGAGCTCTGGAGATTCGTTTGTCTCCAGCCCCCAGGTCTGGAGTTACAGATATGTGCAACTGCTCCTGGCTCTTGCATTGAGTATGGCCATGACAGTTGTCGTAAGGAGAATGGGCTTGCCTGCAAGAGTAGAGATGGGATATATAAAAACGTGGCTGTTCTTGGCTTCTTTCTCTCATACCCTACATTGAAAGACATCCTAGATGTACCATAGTCACGAACCACGGAAGATGTTCATGGCTCTGCTAGGCACTTAAGACAGTGAAGGCATCGAGAATCGTCTCAAACTTTTGATGAGCGATTGAGGGGATGTCATTTACCTTCTCCTTTATTGTCTCATTGAACTGTGCTTGGTATTTTGAATGACTTTAGAAAATCCCTCGTTAGAGATCAGATGAGCAAAGCACCGCAGTGGACAACGTGGTTGAGTTTGCAGATGCTGGGGTAGGCTTAGACTGATTTAAACCTATGCAGCCATTTCATGGCCAAAGCCATGGTGGATTGGACACCTGGTCCTGCATGTTCAAATCAGAGGCCCAAGGCTTTCTTTTAAAAAATATTATTTTATTTTTAATTATGTATATAGGGCAGGGGGTGTGTGCACACATGAGTGCTGGAGCCCTTGAAGGCCAGAGGCATCAAATCCCTCCGGAGCCAGAGTTACAGGCAGTTGTGAGTTACCTAATGTAGATGGTGAGGATCACACTTGCATATCAGCAAGTCCAGTCTTTCTCTTAACTACTAATCCCTCTACCCAGCCCGAAGGGTGAGCTGACTTTCTCCTCCCTCCCTCCCTCCCTCCCTCCCTCCCTCCCTCCCTCCCTCCCTCCCTCCCTTCCTTCCTTTTGATTTTTTTTTTTTGTCTTTTTCCCCCTTTTTTTGGAACAGGGATTTTTGTGTAGCCTTGGCTGTCCTAGAACTCACTCTGTAGACCAGGCTGTACCTGATACAGAGATCACCTGCCTCTGCCTCCTGAGTGCTGGGGTTGAAGGTATGCACCATTGCCTAGCTTCCCAGGGACTTTTTATGTAATAGCTTAGGGTAGATGCTCTTACTTCTGTTAGGGGTGAAAGATATGTATTCCCCGAGACTTCTAGATCTGATTCTCTGGGATGAACCAGCCTTACAATGAAGCAGAGGCAAGAGGAAAATGGGTCTTTAGCAACAGTCATGTCTCTATGTCCATCCTCACTTAAAACCTATCCAGATGTATGAGTCACATCTTCTTATCTGGACCCTGCTCAGACTGGATTCTGTTACCTGTGGCCAGGTGCATCCTGGCCATTTGAGAAGTTTTCCTGTAAATGCTGCCCACAATTCCCAGACCAAACATTCCCACCACCTGCCAGCTCAGAGCACAGGAAACAGTCACCCCAGAAAATCTGTAAACCATTTAGAGCAAGTTTGTGGAGTTACATCACACTCTGTGCAAGGAAAGGTCACCTTCAGAGCATGTGCTGTCCAAAACCTAGACTCTAGGACCTAGAGCAAATGGATCCCAGGAACTGTCGGAGCAGCACACACATCCAGGCCTGGGGCCATCTCTGCTGGAAAGCTTTTCCCTGCAGTGAGTGAGGGCCAAAGTTCTTGAAGCGCAGGGATGCCTGCCCCGGGAAACTGGAGTGCTCTGTTATCCTCCCTCGCTGACAGAGACAGGAGAGAAACTGATTCCAAGTGCAGTCTGCATGAATATCAACCTCCAACTTCAGCACCAGTTTCTGAGAACCTTTATCAGTTTGTGTTCCTTACAAGACAGTTTGGCCTCATAGCAAATAGGACGCCCTGTGGAAATCAAGCTGCCTGACCCACTCCTGCATCCGTTAGGCCGATGAACCCTCAGAGGGTCTTGGGGCTGATGTTAGCTGGCACACACAGGCACTCTACTCCAGTGTCAGGGAATCGTCTGCATAGAGAATTTGCTGTACAGGGGTAGCATTGCTGACCTGATCTCATTCTTTACTCTAATGGTTAAAATCATCAACAGCCTGTGGCCAGACTACTGGGATTTGGATCCTAGGCCTACTAGGTATGAGCAACTCACAAGTTACTTAACTTCCTTGTGTCTCCTTGTGTCACACTTCCTCATGTCTTCCCCCTTTATAAACTGACAAAATGGCATCTGTCTCTTAGATCTGCTTAGAACATAACTGAGTTATGTCATGTAGTCTGAGTAAAAGGTCCTTAGTTTGGTCTGCTAACTAAAACATACTGTGTGTCTTGAACTGCAGAGAGTCCCTTCCTTCCTTCCTTCCTTCCTTCCTTCCTTCCTTCCTTCCTTCCTTCCTTCCTTCCTTCCTTCCTTCCTTCCCTCCCTCCCTCCCCCCTCCCTCCCTCCCTCCCTCCCTCCCTCCCTCCCTCCCTCCCTCTCTCTCTCTTTCTTCCTTTGAACAAGTTGTTTCCTTCCTTTTTCTCACATTTCTTTTATGAATTTACTCTCTCATGCATTATATGCTGACTTCTGCTTCCCCTCCCTCCTCTCCTCCCAGTCACCCCTCTTTCCCTCTTCCCCATCAAACAAAGACGGCATATCAAGTTGCAACTAAAACTAGGTACCTCTCCTCACAATGAGGCTGGACAAGGTGACCCAGTAGGAAGACGGGGATCCAAAAAACAGGCTAAACATCAAAACAGCCCCTGAGCTCTCTACTAAGAGTCCCATTAAAAGCACCAAGCTACATAACTATAACCTACATGCAGGGGGCTTAGGTTAGACCCATGCAGGCTCCCTGATTGTCAGTCAATCTCTGTGTCCTCCTGAGAGTCTGTTGATTCTGTGGGTTTTCTTGTGGGCCCTTGACCCCTCTGGCTCCTAGCATCCTTCCTTCCTCCCTCTCCTTGGCAGGATTCACTGACTTCTGCCTATTGTTGGTCTATGGGTCTCTGCACGTTTCCATCAGTTGCTGGGCAGAGCCTCTCTGTTGATGATTATGCCCGGCTCACGTCTTCTAATACAGGGAATATCATTACGAGCCATTTCTTTAGTTTGTCTGTTTGATTGATTTAGCAGGTTATTTCTTATAGCTCTGGGGACTGGGAAGTCCAAAATCAAGACATCAGCAGGTAAAGGGACTGGTAAGGATTGGCTTCTTGGTGGAGGTGCCAACCTTTTCTTGAATGGTGGAAGGCAGACAGTTCTTGGGGTCTCTATAAGGATGCTGACCCCATTCTTGAGGAGTCTACCCTCATGTCCTGGTCACTCCCCAAGGGACCATGTTTAAATATAGTCACATCGGTGATTAGGTTTCAACTGTGAATTTAGGGGAGAGAGACTGCAAATTTCGAATCAGGGGTGTGGGAGAGGGAGGAAGGGCGGGGAGGGCTGGTAAAGGTTTAATGACTGGGCCACCAATAGTCTACTAAGAAGCAATGTTACAGAGATACCAAAGGCAAAACAAGCTAGGAGAGGGGACTATACAGAGAAACCCTGTCTCGAAAAACCAAAAAAAAAGAAAGAAAGAAGGAAAGAAAGAAAGAAAGAAAGAGAGAGAGAAAGAAAGAGAGAAAGAAAGAAAGAAAGAAAGAAAGAAAGAAAGAAAGAAAGGAAGGAAGGAAGGAAGGAAGGAAGGAAGGAAGGAAGGAAGGAAGGAAGAAAGAAAGAAAGAAAGAAAGAAAGAAAGAAAGAAAGAAAGAAAGAAAGAAAGAAAGAAATTAATTCCCAGGTTTGTTTGTAAGACACTGCAGGTCCCTGTGCCCAGTTGGTTTTGATTGGGAAATAAAGATGCCAACAGCTAATGTTACAGAGATACCAAAGGCAAAACAAGCTAGGAGAGGGGACTTGATTTAATAGATTTCCAAACTACATAGAAATTCCCAGGTTTGGCAGAGCATGGTGGCACATGCCTTTAATCTCAGCACTCGGGAGGCAGAAGCAGGTGGATTTCTGAGTTCAAGGCCACCCTGGTCTACAAAGTGAGTTCCAGGACAGCCAGGGCTATACAGAGAAACCCTGTCTCAAAAAAACAAAAAAAAAAACAAAAAAAAAAAAAAGAAAGAAAGAAAGAAAGAAAGAAAGAAAGAAAGAAAGAAAGAAAGAAAGAAGGAAAGAAAGAAATTAATTCTCAGGTTTGTTTGTTTGTAAGACACTGTAGGTGCCTGTGCCCAATTGGTTTTGATTGGGAAATAAAGATGCCAACAGCTAATGGCTGGGCAGGTAGGAGGCAGGACCTTTAGATTTGTACAGGCTAAGAACTGGGAGAGAGGAAGGAGGAGAATCAACATGACAGAGGAGAAGAAAGACCAGACCACTGACATGTAAGAATCAGGGTAAGTGGCCATGGGTCACTTCCCTGATTGGGCCTGGGCTAGCAGAGATGAAATCTAAATTTTAAAAGATGTTAACTCAGGAGTGCTGAAGGAGAGTGTTTGCTAACAGAATTAACTGGTGTGTGTGTGTGTGTGTGTGTGTGTGTGTGTGTGTGTGTGTGTGTGTGTGTGTGTGTGTTTGTGTGTGTGTGTTTTCCATTTGAAAACCCAGAGGGCTCTGGAGGGTGGCTGGGAGCGTAACCCACAGGGAGCAATCTACTGCTACAGAAAAGTGCATACACAAAGCAGTCCATCTGACAGGAAAAGGGACTGCTGCAGGATGCCTTTTAGCAAGGCTCAATCTTCCCCCAAGCCAGGGAGGAGCCTTTGGGCTGGACCCAGAGCCGGAAGCAGAATTCCAGCCACCCTCACTTCCTGTTGCTAACATTCTTTGCTACAGCAGATGGCTGGCTTTGTTCTATGTGGTATGACGGTCCTTCTGATAATAACAAGACTTCTCCACTTCTAAATACTGCTTCCTGCTTTCTGAGGCCTGTCATCCCTCTTGACCCGCCTCTACCATCTGAGCCTCACAAGAGAATCGGGTGGAGCCTATCTCCCCATTTTATACTTGAGAATGTGGCCTGAGTTTGTGGCTCAGCTTGAGTAAGGCTCTTATGGTCACAGGTTCTTTTTCTTTCCTTCTTCTTGTTTCCTTTTCTACTCCCCAACCTTATTAATTTTTCTTTGACAGTTTTATGCATGCAGGTTCTACATTCTGACCTCTCTGACCACACCCTCTCTAATCTCTGTATCTTTACCAACCCTTCCCACAACTAGTTTCTTTCTCAGATTCCTGGTGTTTGGTTTGGTTTCATGACCTGTTTAGCCCGGGACCATCTGTGTGAGCAGTGGATTGGAGCATGGTGCAGCCACCAGTGGGTACAAGAAACTGAAGGCCATGACTCCCCTTCTTCCTGAATCTATCAGGAACATAGTTAAGCAGTGAGGGTAGAGCCCCTTAAGCCCCTCTTTCATTCATGCATGACTATTGATGGGCTGTTGTGCAGACTCTGTGCCAGCATTCGTAGCTGCAATGAGTTCATGACTGCAATGATCCTGTCTTGCCTGGAAGATGTCATTTTGCAACCCTCACCCTAGGATTCTAGCTCTTACATTCGTTTTATCCTCTCTACCTCAGAGTTCCCTAAGACCCATAATGGAGCTTTACTGAGGGTCAAGCACTCATTGACCCTCAGTTCTCCAGCACCTTGGGTAGCCAAGAATCTGTATTCAACACCGTTTGCAGAAAGAGAAACTTCTATGATTAAGGCTGAGAGTAGCATTTTTCTATAGAAAAACATAAATATCTAGAAGTCAGCTTGATGCTATGTGAACTTAGCAAAACCACAGTATTCCGTTCCCTTTTAGGACCCATGACCTCCTTCACCAGGATTTGGAGAGGCCTATGGTACCAAGCATGGATTGTCTCCTGTGGAGCGGGAAAAGCAGCTGGTTACCCCCATAACAGCCCTGCTACCACTGCATTAGTGGGCATATCTTAACTGCCTATTGGACTTACTTGTGAGGTACACAGCTAGACAAGACTGTTGATGCTTTTCTTTCAAGCAGCCTGGACAGCATCTTTCAGCAGGGAGAAAGCTTCCAGCTCAGCTCCTGTTGGAGTTCTCTACATCATGTTACCAAGGCGTGTGGAAATTTATGTGTATGTGTGTGTATACATATATATGTATATGATATACATGTATGTACAAATAATATATGTATATTATATTCATGTGTGTATATATAAAATGTATACAGGAATATGATGTACATACATATATATGTATATGATATATGTATATGCACACATATATTACATGCATATATTATGTATATGATGCATATGTATGTATGTGTGTATATCAGTAATAGAAACTTATTTTATCTAATTCTAATGAGCAATCAAGAGGAATGGTGAGAGCCTGTAATGTTTTGGGAACCTGAGGTCCTCCTGACTAGCAACCCTATGGAGGTATCCTATCCCTGCCACTCAACTCTTACTTCTTAAACCAGAGCATCTAGGCACCACTTTTTCCAGCCATGAAGTGTATCTCCCTCCAAACTATTTCTTAACAGAATTATACACATGTACATATCTCTGTATTTTATCTTTACTTATATCTTGGGGTGTAGATGTGTGTGAGCGCATGCCTCTTGTGTACAACTGCAGCCAGAGGCCAAAAGAGGCTATGTGGTCCCAGGGAGCTTGAATTACAGGTATTTATGAGCCTCCCAACATGGATGCCGGAATCTGTACTTGGCTCTTCTGAAAGAACAGGAAGTGCTTTTTAACCAATGAGCCATCTCTTCACCTCCACATTATATATTTTTTAAATTTGGTTGCAGAGTTTCCCACGTAGCTTTTTTAAACCTTCTTTGGTTTAGTCAACCTTTGCCCACTTCCTCTTCTCCCCTACCCCGGCTCACTCCCTTCTTAAACCTTCCCATCTCCAGCATCATATGGTCCATCTCCCCTTAGGACGGCCCTTCTCAATGGCCTTTTTCTAGTTCCCTGGCTTCTACGGGAACCTCAAATGGAACATCCAGAATTAGTAGCGAGCAGCTTGGATCCACATAGGAGCATTTGTGTTTCTCTTCCTGGGTTCTCTTATTTCATATAATTTTTTTCTCCACTTCCATCCATACAACTTCAAATTCTGTTGTGTCATTTATCTTCACAGATGTGCGTATTACACTTACGTTATCCACTCATCAGTGAATGGCTGCCTAGGCTGATTCTATTTCCTGGCTATTGTGAATGGAATGGCAAAGAATATGGATGGGCAAGTCTCTGTAGTTGGCTATAGAAGCCTTTGGGTTTATGCCCAGGAATGGAATAGCTGGGTCATATGGTAATTCTATTTCTGGCTGTTCAAGGTATCACTACGATGCTTTCCATGTTGGCTGCCACAATTTGCCCTCTTACCAACCCTGAGAAAGACTTCCTCTTTCTCTGCATTCTTGCCAAAATTTATGTTCATTTGATTTCTTGATGACGCCCATTCTAATCAAGGTAAAATGGAATCTCAAAGTAGTTTTATTTGCATTTTCTTGGTGGCTAAGAATGTTGAATATTTTTAGAAGTGTTTACTAAGCATTTCTAATATTTCTTTTGAGATTTTTTTGGGGGGACTCAGTTCTATTGTTCATTTATTGGGGGGGTATTGGTTTTTTTCCTCTTAGAGGTTCTGGTTTTTGAGCTATTTGCATACCCTTGATAGCAGTTCTCTGTCAGATGTAAACCTAGCAAAGATTTTTCTTCCTTTCTCTAAGTCACCTCTTTCATTTGACTGACAATTTTCTTTGTTATCTGGGGTCTTTCCTCTGTTTCCACTTGAATTTTAAGATTTTTTTTTCTTTTTTCTGTGAAGCATGACATGCGGAGGATTTTAGCTGGGATTACATTGAGTTTGTACATTGCCAGGATGGTCCTTTTTCACAGCAGTTATACCATTCATGAGGACAGGAAGGTCCCTCACCTCCTTGGTGAGCTTTGTGTCTCTGGTTTTGTTTTGCTTCCTTTTGGGGCTGTTGTGAGTGAGATTGCTCCCTGGATTTCTTCCTCAGTGTGCTTGATGTTGCTCTATAGAAAGGCTAATTGTTGTTGTTGTATTGTGGCAAATTTTGAATTCTGCCAGTTTGTTGGAAGTATTAATTAGTTCTAGGAGTCTTCTGGTGAAGTTCTCCCTCTCTCTCTCTCTCTCTCTCTCAAAGATTTATTTATTTATTATATGTAAGTACACTGTAGCTGTCTTCAGACACACCAGAAAAGGGCATCAGATCTCATTACAAATTATGAGTTACCATGTGGTTGCTGGGATTTGAACTCAGGACTTTCAGAAGAGTAATCAGTGCTTTTAACTGCTGAGCCATCTCTCCAGGCCCAGAGTTTTAGTCTCTTACATGCTGTGTTCCATCATCTGCAAATAAGGATACTTTAATTCTTTTCCTATTTATATCCCTTATTGTCTTATTGGTGTAGCTAAGCCCTGTCTTAGTGGCTAGTCCCACCTAGCTCCTGATAAACATTCTTGACCACAGTAGCAGAGGCCACAGGCTCCACCCCCATCCCCTCTCCCCACCTCCCACCCTCACCCCCATCCCTGCCCCACCCTTACACCATTGATGCTTTCTTCTTCATCCAAAGCATGGCAGAAAAAGCCCCTCTCTCCTTCCCTGCCTCTCCTTTTCCTCCTAGGACCTGGAATTCCCTCCTCTACCTCTGCCCAGCAATTGCCCCCACCCCTGCCTTCTTTACTGACAAATCAAGAACGAATTGGGGAACAGGATGTTAGTATCACAACCTCCCCTTTCACACCATACTTCATGGAAGGACAGACAGTGGACAGCCATCCCTGACTTGCTTTTTATATGGGATTTTCTTGAGTTTTTCTCCACTTAGTGTGATGTGTTTGTTCTGAAGTTGTCACATATATAATTCATTTATTAAATTATTATTATTATTTGGACTGCTGTACTGGCTAGTTTTGTGTCAACTTGACACAGGTTGGAGTTATCACAGAGAAAGGAGCTTCATTTGGGAAAATGCCTCCACGAGATCCAGCTGTAAGGCATTTTCTCAGTTAGTGATCAAGGAGGGAGGTCCCCTTGTAGGTGGTGCCATCTCTGGGCTGGTAGTCTTGGTTCTATAAGAGAGCAGGCTGAGCAAGCCAGGGGAAGCAAGTCAGTAAAGAACATCCCTCCATGGCCTCTGCATGAGCTCCTGCTTTCTGACCTGCTTGAGTTCCAGTCCTGACTTCCCTTGGCGATGAACAGCAATGTGGAAGTGTAAGCTGAATAAACCCTTTCCTCCCCAACTTGCTTCTTGGTCGTGATGTTTGTGCAGGAATAGAAACCCTGACTAAGACAACTGCTAACAATGAATCTGAGAGTTTGAGGTGTGTTGTACTTTTATTTTCATTTTGCTCCAACAGCTTTTCTCTGTTTCTTCAGTGACCCTTTCATTAGTTAATAGTGTGTTGTTGCATTTCCTCAAATTTGTTCTTTTCTGCTGTTTCTTTTGCCATTGATTTCAAGCTTTAATTCATTGTTGCTAGAGAGAATACATGGAGTTTATTTCAATTCTCCTACATTTGTTGAGATTTGCTTTGTGCCCCAATATGCAGTCTCTTTTAGAAAAACTTACATGAGCTGCTGAGAAGAATGTATATTCCACACCGTTTGGGTAGAATAGTCTGTAGATATCTGCTAGGTCTATTTGCTCTATAGTGTGACTTAGCTCCAATATTTACTATTATTTTTCATCTGGGTGACCTGGTATTGAAGTCATCTATACTGTTGTATAGGGGTTAATCTGTGGCTCAATGCCTACTACTGCTTATTTTATGAACCCTGGTGCACCCGAGTCTGGTGTGTATGTTTTGAATTGTAATATTCTCTTGAGGATTACCCTCATCAAAAGTAAGGAAGTGACTGTGTCTTTCTTATTATTTCCGCCATGAAGTCTGCTTTGCCAGATAGGATTGTTCACTTCCTTGGTTCTAGGTCCTCTTTGTTTGGATACTTTTTTTCCATCTTTTCCCTTGAGGGCGGTGTCTGTCCTTGAAAGTGAGGAGTATAGACAAAGAAAAGATGGGTCCTAAGCCGGGCAGTGGTGGCACACGCCTTTAATCCCAGCACTCAGGAGGAAGAGGCAGGTGGATTTCTGAGTTTGAGGCCAGCCTGGTCTACAAAGTGAGTTCCAGGACAGCCAGGAAGAACAAAGAAAAAGGAAGGAAGGAAGGAAGGAAGGAAGGAAGGAAGGAAGGAAGAAAGAAAGAAAGAAAGAAAGAAAGAAAGAAAGAAAGAAAGAAAGAAAGAAGGAAAGAAAGAAAGAGAAAAAGAAAGAGAAAAAAAGAAAAAGAAAAAGGAAAAGGAAAAGGAAAAGGAAAAGGAAAAGGAAAAGAAAAAGAAAAAGAAAAAGAAAAAGAAAAAGAAAAAGAAAAAGAAAAAGAAAAAGAAAAAGAAAAAGAAAAAGAAAAAGAAAAAGAAAAAGAAAAAGAAAAAGAAAAAGAAAAAGAAAAAGAAAAAGAAAAAGAAAAAGAAAAAGAAAAAGAAGAAAAAGAAAAGATGGGTCCTGTTTTCTAATTCAATCAGATAGTTGTAGAAGGCACAGTTTTTCCGCCTGGCCCCAGGTTCCTGGAATAATGACTCTGAGACTCAACTATAGTTACAAATAACTAGCGCATAAGCTTTGGATGTTCCCTGATTTGATCATATAGTAATATCCTATTTATTCTAATCTGAGTTTTGCTACATGGCTGGTTACCTCTGCTTCCCATGCTTCCAACCTCCTCCATGTTCCCAGGCCAGTCTTCCCACATTAGATCTCTCCCAGAATTCAGTCTGCCCACTGGATGTCCCACCTTCTATTCTAACCTTTACTATAGGCCATAGGGTTTTGTTTTGCTTTGTTTTGTTGACAAGTGATGTATCCATTCAATACATAAGATAGTCTCTCTACAGATAGTCTGTGGTTTGTTTGTTGTTGTTGTTTTTAGAGACATGAGGGCAGTAATATTTAAAATTTATCATTGAAAAAGATGTATAATTCTTGATATTTTGGGACTTTGTGGTGTTTATTTTCTTTGTCCTACTGAGTATAACTGCTATCCTGCTGCCATTTATTTCCCATGAGCCACTTGACCATGCTTGCCCTTCTCCAAGCAAAGTATTTTTCTAGTATCTTCTATGGGGCTGGTTTGGATTGATTTAGCCTGGTTTTATCATGGAAAGATTTTATTTCTCCTTCGACTAGATGGGGAGTTTTTTCAAGCAAAGTAGTCTAGGATAGCAATCATGTTCTCCTAGGACTTGAAGCACCTTGCTCTAAGCTCTTTTGATTTTTAAACACAAAGAAAGCAGCTCTTAATTTTGATGAACCAGTCTTTATATGTGCCCTTTTCTTCTCTATTTTGTATGTTTAAATTTTTAAAATTTGTTTGTTTTATTTGTATGAGTAAGTACACTGTAGCTATCTCCAGACACACTACAAGAGGGCATCGGATCCCATTACAAATGGTTGTGAGCCACCATGTAGTTGCTGGGAATTGAACTCAGGACCTTAGGAAGAGCAGTCAGTGTTCTTAACCGTGGAGCCACCTCTCCAGCACCATATGCTTAGTGTTTTAACTATGATATAGTGTGTGGAGTTTCTTCTCCCGCTCCATCTGTTTGGCGTTCTGTGTGCCTGTGTGTCTGAATTAGCATCTTTCCCTCTAGATCTGGGAAGTTTTCTTTTATGCCTTTATTGAAGATATACTCTATGCCTTTGACCTGGAATTCAACTCCACATTTTAGGTTCACAATATGCAAATTTTTGTCTTTGCATGGTATAGCAGAGTTCCTGCATATACCATACCATTCATGAGTTTTTTTTTTATTATTTTCTTTTAATAATTCAATTTTCCCTTGTACTCAAACCCAAATATCCTGTCTTCTACACAACCCATTTTGCCAGTCAGGCTTTCCATTGAATCTGGTTGTTTTTGTTTTCTACTTTGAATTCTTGAAATTCTCATCTCTAGCTTTGTTTCTCTTTGGGAGTTCTTCAGTGTTTCTATTTCCTTATTGAATTCAATTTCCCAAATTGTCTTCATTATTTCATTCAGTCAGTTGTGTGTTCTTGGACCTCACTCAAGAGTTTATTCTTGTCTACTTTAATTCAAGTGTTGATTCATGTCCTCTTGGAATAAAGTCTTTGAACATGTTTATAATTGTTCTTTTGAATTCTGTCTTTTCTAAGTTACTCCCATGAACACAAACATTGTGGGGTTGATGTTCTTTGGGGGAGGGGCATATTGTCTTGGGGTTTTTTGTTTGGGAAGTTTGTTTTGTTTTATTTCATTTTAATATTGATTGCATGTTTGTGATGGGACCTAGGCAGCTAAAGTTAGGCTATTTGTCATGTATTTTAATACAAAGTTTCAGTCCACCTGGCCAGCGGTACATGGTAAGGTAGTGGGTTGGGCAGTTTTGGAGGAGTCTCAAGGGGATGGAACTGATAGGAATGAGTCTCTTACCAGGATTACATGGGTATCTAGAGGGAGCACAGAGGGAGGCTAGCAGGCTGGGCATTCTGGGAAAGTCTGGAGTGGTCAGCTCTTTTCCTGGGGCCAGCCACATGGGCTGGGTTCTAGGTTAGAGTGGGTGACGTTGAAGCTGAAGCCATGTTGGTTTCTTACTAGGAGCCTTTATGGGCCTGCACACATTTTTTTGTGGAGTCCCAAGGAAGACAGGTAAGGTGCTGAAGAACTTAAAGAGGTAAAGGGAATGGGTCTTGTCTGGCTGAGGGAAGCAGGGGAGCAGGGAATACTGGTCTCCTCTGATTTTTTTTTTTTTTTTGAGATAGGGTTTCATGGGCTTTTTCTTGGAGGCATGTAAAGAAACATCAGCTCATCTCAGACAGAGGTCACTCACATACCAAAGAAAGGATCACATTCAGATTCTGCTTGGTAACCAGTACATTTACTGGGGTTTGAACTGGAAACTGAAAGGGCTCTTTGGAAAGTCGGTTGGATGGTGTTTTGCTGGGGCAAACATGTGAAGTTAGCATTTAGCTGAAGCAGACACAGGTGAAAGGATGTTCTGCTAAAGGAAGCGTGTAAAAGGACAGGTGATGAAGAATGCTTCACTAACACACACATGTATTGTTCCACCTTATGTTGTATAGCTGAGCTCCTTTTGTTGGGACCCTATAGACAGAAATACACCAAAAAACTTCTGGTGGTATGCTGCAGTTTTTTGTTTTTGTTTTTGTTTTTTACCACATCTGTGGACTGGGGCTGATTGGCAGAGTGATGTCAGCTGAAATAGACTCGGATGCTGAGGCAAAACCCATGAAGGACACGTGATGTTTGGAGGGAGTATAAAAAGAACTGGAAAGATAGTGACAGGGGCTGAGCTTGGCTTGTTTATAGAGCTTGCCATTCAATGCTTGTTGGTCTTGCATCTTCGCTGATCTTTGCTTTGCTGAGAGAGGCACAACCGAGAACTCCTGGTGTCTCTCCAGGTCCTTCCTGCTGACTTGTACCAAGGCTGAGGCCTGGCTGTCTCTGCTAGGTCTTGGCACCACTGCTGATTAGTGGTTACTATCCCAACTCCGTGGAACTGGACTGCTGGTATATCCATAAAGTGTTTTCGAGTGGATCCAGTTGCTCCTGCTGCTAACCTGTGAACTGAACTGCTGATTTCCAGACAACACAGATGGCAGTTGCTCCAAAGAACTTTTCTCAACTGGTTCACTCTCCTTGTATCCTTTCTTTTCCACTACCTCTGGTGGGTGGTGGGCTAAAAGGGAAGTTAAAGCGTTTAAGAACCATCATTAAAAGTAGACTTTGAAAAATATTAAAGTGGCAGGGGTAACTTACAAGAGCTTGGGTGAATCTCACATCTGCATCACAGACAATAGCCCATCCCAGTGTTAAGTGATGACTTACAGAAGTTATAGCATCAGATTCCTATCACAGTGTGTACAACTGAGAAGCTGATCTACCGAGATCTCCTCGATGGATTATGGGAAACAAGGCTATTGAAGTAATCTTCACCTGCCTCCACCCCCATGCACTGCACCCTGCATCTCATGGTGGGCTGATGGAGGTAGCCTGGTGAGGCTCCATATTATCTCCAGGGTCTCCTGCAGGTGACCACAGGTGCTCTGACTAAAGATGCCCTAGCAACTTACAGGGTTTCCTTATGGAGCTCAGGCTGACCTTGCACTTGTAATCCTCCTGCCTCAGCTTCCTGAGTTCTGGATTACAGGCATGTGCCACCATGCCTGTCTTTGTTTACTTATTTCCACAGTGTTTTCATAATCAAAAAAATGTATCCTTTTATGTTTCAGTAATATTGGTTAACTCATATCCAGCATCAACATGTACCTGGTACCATTTTTATCAATTTTATATGTATTAAGGCACTTACTTATCTGTAAGCTACTCTAATTTCTATTCTTCACATACCACAGCACTGAGGAACAGTAGCGTACCTCATTCCCAGTAGAGTTTTAATAATATCAGCAAAACAAAAAGATGAACAAAAAATTAAAGTAATTGGGGCTAGAGAAATGGCTCAACGGTGAGGGACCCTTGTTCTTACAGAGGAGCTGGGTTCAGTTCCCAGCACCTACAGGGCATCTCCCTGCCTTCTGTAACTCCAGCTCCAGGGGTTCTGACACACTGTGTTGGCCTCCACTGCCTACAAGCCATACACATACACACATTCAGGCAAACACTCGTACATATAAAATAAGAATAAGCAAATCTTTATTGAAGACTGTAATCCTAACACTCAGCTATAATCACTGTTAACATCTGGTGGGAATGGACATCTATAAATCAGATATGGGTGAGGGAGAGCAAATATCAGCATAGTTAGGGGTATGCTCGATGTTGTTTTAGTTTTAAATTAAAAAAAAATTTTAAATGTTAGTTTAAAAATTAAAAATTTTAGATTACATTTTAAATTTTTAATTAAAAAAATTAAAAATTAAAATGAATCTCAACTTTGTTTTAGTTTATTTTTTCATCACTGGCAGGAACAACCTAGAAGAAGATTTATTTTTGCTCTCAGTTTCATGGGAGATGCAGCTGGGGCTCCATCAGTGCCACTGGCAACTTGGCCAAGCAGAACTCCTTGTTTCCTAATCCTCTGAAGTGAACAGGTCACACTGGGTCACCTTAGCATCTCCCCTTATTATACCTCTTTCCTGATCTGGAAACTTGCAAGCCCAGACTCTTTGACTTGGCATAGGATGCTGCGGCCCGTTGTCTTAAACTCCTGTCTCATCACCTTCCCACTTTGATGCTGTCTCTATGACTTATAAACTGTGGAACGCTCTAGTATCACTTAGCCCTGTTTCCCCTCAGGACCCTCATCTGTCTCAGAAGGATAACAACCACAGTGATGTCACTTGATTCTCACTCGGACGTAGTCATCAGAGACCAATCAATGCTCAGGACATTAAAAAAAAAAAAAGTTTTCCCACAAGGCCAGATGGTAGATACCTTTGACTCATCGGGTCACAGCCTCTTTCTAAGATGACCAACAGCTAGAATCTGAATGTTTGTGTCTCCCAAAAAAGTGTCTAGCCCTAGTCCCCAAGATGATAGTATTGAGAGGGGGACAGGATGTTTGGACACATGAGTGGAACCCTTATAAGAGGGATCCCAGAGAGCTGTAACCTATTCCACATTGCAATTACACAGTGAGATTACATCATAGGTATGAATCTAAAAGCTCTTACCAAGCACCTAATACAGGTGCTTTGAACATCCCAGCTTCGAGAAATGTGAGAAGTAACTCCCTATTGTGTATAGGCCACTCAAATTATGGTCCAGCAGCTCCAAGGGACGAGATAGGCAGCCACAGACAACACAAAAAAGAATGAATATAACTGGTCCACCAGTGAGATTTTATTTATGGTCACAGAAATTTGCATTTCAAGTCATTTACATGTGTCATGAAATCTTTCAATCTTTTTTTGGGGGGGGCAAGGATTTAAAAGTATAAAAAACCTTTCTTAGTTCACGGAGAGTCGGTTACAAACACAGGTGCTGGACTAGGTCTGGTAAACAAGCTAAAGTTTGCTACTCCTGGTTTCGAACACCACCGGGCACACAGGAAGAGCTTTACAAGTCTAAGAGAAGCGGTTACAAGAAAGGGGAGGGACCAGGACCTGGGATGTGACAAGGAGGTGGGAGTGGGACAGATGTGTCAAACAGAAGATGGGCTAAGGACCCACCATCCTCTGAGCATCTCTCTCCCTTGTGGGGAGCGGGTGTGGCGGCAGTCCCAAAGGCGCCAGAGACTGCAGCTAAGTCATATGACTTGCACCTGACTTCCTCATATAAGACACGAACATCTTGAGTGCTGCGCAGGTGTACCAGGATTCAGGTGAATCCAATTTGGTGGAGATTTGCCCCTGCTGCCCTGATTAGCTGAAGCTGCGTGCCTGGTGAGGTGGCGTGGCCTGCTGTGCGTGGATGGGAACTGAGAGTATATAAGAGTGAGAGGCCCGGGTTAGAGGGAGGATTATTATTCGAGAGAGGATTGTTATTATAGGGAGATATAAACAAGGGAGATATAAACAGGGGAGATATAAACAAGGGAGATATATAGAGAAAGAAGAAATAGGACTGAATAAACGTGTGCAGAAGGATCCTGCTGTGGCGTCGTTCTTGCTGGCGAGTTGGGGGCGCGCTCGACAGTTGGTGCCGAAACCCGGGACAAGAAACATCTTCAGGCAAGAGCGAAGACCCCCTGCTACAGGGAGGATTCAGAACTGCATCACGGGGAAGGAGCAGTTAATAAAGGTTCCCGTAAAACAGACTGTTGAGAAGGATCTGGTGTGGATTCAGAACTCTTCAGCTGGGGAACGGTACTGATGAAGAGAAAGAAGAAAGATGAAGACTGAATAAACTGCTGTTAGAAGGACTGGTGGTCGCGTCGTTCTTGCTGGTCGAGAGCAGGCGCGACAATTGGTGGCCCGTACGGGGAACCGACTCCCCCACCGAGTTCAGAACTTTCAGCAGTCAGTGGTTGCCGGCAGGGTAAGTTCACGGTGAGTGAAACTTGTGACCCCAGGAGTTTGGGAAGGACCTCGGATAAAATAGAGGTGAGCATAAAGTTGCCAGGAAGCAGGCACAAGGTAACGAAAGGTTCCTGGTTTTGGGATAAGTTAAGGTTCCTGGTTTGGGGACAAGTTAAGGAACTATGATAACCTCAGTGTAGTGATCAATAGATCCTCGCTGTGTAGTTATGCTTTTTTCTCCCATTGACCCTTTGTGGGTAGGTCTGATAGTTTTGGTCTTGTTTGTTCTGATATATGGACTCTGTTACTGTTTGAAACTGTGTGTAGAGGCAGTCAAGACAGGTCAGAAAATCCTTATAGAGCAACAAGAAAGTATGTCGGAAGAGGAGAAGGGCTTAAAAAGAAAAAGAAAAAGAAAAAGAAAGGAGACACAGTGTTATCAGGTGGTCAAAAAGGACAAAATAAAAGAGCCGAGGTGGAGGAGGAAGGCAAATTAGCTTTTGTGCCGCCTCCCTATGCCTCCTCAGCAGCCACCTGTAGGTGGACCTTCTGTCCGGATATTTGGAGAGGATCGACCAGATCAGGTGTTGACGTGGGCGAGAGGGTCTGTTTGTGTGTTTCCACAGGATTAGACGGAACCTCTTTGGGTGCCGGAGAGATTGGTGAGACGCTGCAAGAATGAGGCTCCTGATCCAGTTGCCCCTGTGGATGTGGTGGATGATCCCACAAGCACAAAGGATGGAGCCAAGATGAGAGATCCTTTCGGTATTCCAGAAGCCGATACCAGCTCGACATGACATTCAAATTTTTCCACGCTTTTTGATCCCTGAATTCCCCTTAAAGAGATAGCCCCTCTGGCTATCTATCCCTTGCTTCAGAGAAGATGAGCGGGGATGAGAGCCCTGGGATGTATGCTTGTTATAGTGTGTGTGTGTGTTGTGTGTTTGGCACATGTGTTAGGTGCAGAGTGTGCAGGCCCGCACTTTTGCCATGGTAGCGTAGGCTTTTGCTGCAGTGGAGGCGGGACAATCTCCTCAGATTCGGTTTGCCGCTCTAAAAGAAATTATGCTGCGTTATGCCGTGGGGTGCGAGGCTAAGCACTGCACAGAGGATAGCTTGCTGTTGGCATCCTGTGGAAGGTATGTCTGATTGCATGAAGGTTCAGTGTCCTAGTTCCCTTCCCCCAGGAAAAACGACACGGGAGCTGGCCAAGACCTCTCTGGGTGATGAGCCTAAGGGATGGTTTTGTGTAGGGCCCCTATGCTTGCACACTGGGGATCAGACCTCTACCTTCACCCATGAGGCTTGCTTGCAGCAATTAAGATCTGGCCATAAGTTAATTAACATCCTGGCCTTTTGATGCACCTGCCACAAGCAAAACACAATCTCCCCAGGAGTGGCTTGGCATGATAGAGAGGTAGTCAGTGATAAGACTCCCTGGGCATGTCACCAACCTAAGACAGGGATCAAACCAATGCTGTTTGTCTCCCAAGGACGGGTAAGGGGCATGGTTTCGAGGGGCTATCTACAGACATTCTCTCTGCCAAAAAAGAAAAAAGGGGGAATTGTGGGGAGCGGGTGTGGCGGCAGTCCCAAAGGCGCCAGAGACTGCAGCTAAGTCATATGACTTGCACCTGACTTCCTCATATAAGACACAAACATCTTGAGTGCTGCGCAGGTGTACCAGGATTCAGGTGAATCCAATTTGGTGGAGATTTGCCCCTGCTGCCCTGATTAGCTGAAGCTGCGTGCCTGGTGAGGTGGCGTGGCCTGCTGTGCGTGGATGGGAACTGAGAGTATATAAGAGTGAGAGGCCCGGGTTAGAGGGAGGATTATTATTCGAGAGAGGATTGTTATTATAGGGAGATATAAACAAGGGAGATATAAACAGGGGAGATATAAACAAGGGAGATATATAGAGAAAGAAGAAATAGGACTGAATAAACGTGTGCAGAAGGATCCTGCTGTGGCGTCGTTCTTGCTGGCGAGTTGGGGGCGCGCTCGACACTCCCTGAGGTCGTTGGCTGGCTTATACCCTTCATTTGCTCATGGGGTTGAGTAGAGCTCAGAGGGGTTCAGTAGCATGCTCAGACGGCACTGCACAGCTTATCTACGGCACAGCAGGGACGTGAACCTGCTCTTTAGAGGACATAAAAAGACTGTACTTTTCCCACGGCCACCATTCACATATTTCAGGAAGCTTACGTGAAAGATGCTACGTCAGTGGAAGAAACCATTTACCTTTGACCTTGTCAAGTGAACAGTCTAGTGGGAAAGCAGATATTCCTCTGAGCAATTCTAACTGAGGGAGACACCTCCTACTGCCAGAACCCCTGTGAGGAGCCCTGGGTTTACAATCCTAGCCCGTATTTGGGAAATCTGGGGAAGTGATGTCTAAACTGAGACTGAAAATGGAGAAGGAAGGGCCCAGGAAAGCAGGAAACAGAAGGATCGCACTAACCCACAATTTTGCCTGTGTAACCAAGTGGCCAGCTTAGCGCCCCAATATTTCTGAAGCTGGTTGTGTTCCTGGTGGCCTCTGATAACAACCCCATGGTGCCCTTGGCTCCCTACCATCTCTTGTCCTGAGTTGCCTTTGTATTTCTGTCCCCCCCCCCCCGCTCCCTGGAGACAGAATTCAGTCCGATCTCTGTTTTTATCATCACACCCTTGAAGTTACTCTATTCGTTGGGGAATGTTGACTCCGATTTTGGTGGAGGGAGGGGTCCTTTCTGGAGTTGGGTTTCCTGTCCCTCCAGGCTCTCTACTTCCTTCCTGGAGCTGCAAACAGATCCTTCCTTTGTCTTGTGGGACGTGTCCTGCCCACCTCTGTGGAGAGGATGAAACCCTATTTGTCATATTAGACAGTGCTGCCTTTCCAAGAGAAGCTGTGAACATTCTCTCTACGCATCAAGCCTTTCTTTGTATCCTCCTTTATAGATGAGAAAACAGAGTTGTTCACCCAAGTGATGCTGTTGGGAGTGACAGGCAGGTCAGTCTAAATCCCAGCTCCCTTTGCTCAGCTACTGTGCTCTGTTTTCCACCGAGATGGAGGACTGCCCGGGAGGGAGACCCGAAGAAAGAAGTCAAAAGTCCCCAGTGGCTGGGTCCACATAAGAGAATCAACTTCAAAAGAAGTATTCATTTCTGATTACCTCCCCGCCATCTGAAGGTGAATGCTTCATACACCTTCTTCCAGAGTGAGAGAGGTAGACAAGATTGGCTGTGTTCACATCTGACCCCCACCACCACCCTAGACACCACCAAATACACAAGGGTCCTCCATGAGAGAAATGTAGGTGACCCAAAAGGCCACAGTTACTGTGCTTAGCTTAGTAAGAGAGTTGGCACCCCCGTAGGGTCAACTAGAGTAGAGGGCCCAGGCGTGGGGGGTCTGCCCACTGCTTGACCTGAGACAATTCTGGGAGACAGCAGTGAACAGACTCTTAGGAGAGAAGAGGAGAAGGAATCAGGAAATGATAAAGGAAGACCTGTTCCACGTTGGGGAAAAAAAAGGGGGGGGGGCAATGTTTGAGCCAAAGTGAATTTTGGTCACTGAAGCTAGAAGCTAGACAAGTTCATATGGGCCTAGGTCTCAGCTTGGCTCTTTGGAGCGCTTGCTTCCAAGTCAGGGACCTTCATTAAATGACAAGGAAGTCAGTGTCTCTAGCTATAAACAAAGCCTTGTTTCCTGAGTCCAGAATGCCCAGGGAGAGCCATTATCGCTCTGGTGTTGCGAATTCTGACCCTCCTCCACGGCTGAGTGTATGATCTCTTCTGCTGACCTGCTGACACGAACCTAGAGGAAAGCAAAGAACAGGAGGAGCCCCGCCTTTAGGAAGTTCTGAGCCCAGAGCAGCAAAACCGGGCTTCCTCTCCCCTTCACTCTCAGATCTCAAAGGTCACTGTGGTCTGGCAAGCCCTGCCCCCGCCCCGTCGAGGCCTGGTTCAGCTCAGCTCCTCTTACCTCACACCCTACCAGCCAGCAGCCCCCCAAGTTGAGACACAGCCACCTCTCTAGCCCACCTGTCCCCTGGTTGGACTTTCGGACATCTGCTCTTAAGACACAAAGGAAACCAAAACCCAAGGTCACAGTGGCAGATGCTGCCAGGCCTCAGGAAGTATGCTTCTGGTCCAGGGGACAGCCCTGGGCAGCCCTGGAAAGAGGAAATCCTCTTTGGCATCCAAAACAAAGATTGTGTAGACCAGTGTTGTCCCTAACGACCAGCCATCTGTAAGCTGTGACAGCCTCCGATTAGTCCCAGCTTCTAGGTGTGCTGGAAAGAATGCACAGGGGTGGTAATGGATGGTAATGAAAGGTTACAGGTCTGGATGACTAAATGGCACCAGTGTGAGGTCCAGGAATCCCAATTAGCAAGGCTCCTATAGAAACAGATGGAGCCGAAAGGTGTATTGGCTCTTCAGTGTGAGCAGATCTGTGGGCCCAGGCCAAGACACTACTGAATCACATGTCTAGGATCTTAATGTTTCCCTACCACAGATGAAGACTTGGGACTATAAACTCTAAACCTAGCATCTGGGTTCGGTGCACCTCCCCTACTACCCCTGACCCCCCACAGTATCCAAATTCTAAAACTCTGTGCATTTTGTCTTTTATATAGTTGGTAACTAATTACCATATCCCAAGAATAGTCACATCAATTGGTGACAAGTTTGGAAATGTGACAAGTCCCCCCCCCCTTTTTAAAGTGGAATCAGCCCGCTAATTGCACAGGCTATACAAAAGGCAAAGTGTCTAATTTCTCACCTCTGGGGCTGTCAGATCCCTGCTCTATTCTGCTGGAGGCTTAATTCATGCTGTCAGGGTTACCATGGAAGATTGTATATGCAACTCTAATTTGAGTGCTGTGGGTTCCACACTTTCTCATCCTAATGGCTCCTGATCAGGGTCAAATTTGCTCCTGCAAAGACATCTGGTGATACACATGGAGACAATTCCAGTTGCTGCCATTTGGAGAGGGGACATGCTCCTGATATCTATCTATCCAGCAGGTAGAGACCCGAGCATCTCTATGCAAAGATTCAGCCAGCCCGGAGGATGCTAGTGTTGAGATTGGGAACTCTAGACTAGACTGAGAGCTGAACCAAGAAAAGAAAGGCCAGTCAGTGAGCTGTGGAGAAAGGCCAGGAAGGTCTGTGAGAGGCAGCTGCTCTCAGGGGCCAGCAGTGTCAGGAAGAAACCCAGATTTTCATGAGCAAACAGAGTTTGCCAGATTTAATTAGCTCCCCGATGGATAAACCCGTCAACTCCAAAGGCACTACCAGAAGCCCGGACTTACCCAGTTTCTGACAAAACCTCCTATGTTCATCAGTTCAGAAAAGCTCCTGACTTATCACCTTGTACCCCTGATGGTCCAAATGAAGCTTTGAATTTCGGGAACGTCTTGGAACATCCAATAACAGTGTTGGAAGGGTTACCGATCATCTTCACAAACTATTATAACTAGTTATGGATTGGCACCTCTTACATATACACAATGTAAGTGTGTGTGTGTGTGTGTATGTGTGCATCTGCATGTTCTTTGTTTTTGAGGTAGGGTGTCACTATGTAGCCCAGGCTAGTCCCAATTAATGCACTGGGTGACATCCCAAACCAGGGATTCCAGGGCCCAATTTCACAGCTTCAAGCTTCGTTCTGATATTATTAGTTGAGTGACCTTTTGGGAATTCTTCTTGATTCCTCAGTTTCCCTGTGTGTGAAATGGAGACAACAATACGAACCCTAAGTGAGGCCTGTTCTGAGAATCAAATGGAGGATCATGGGAATTGCTGAGGTCAGCATCTGCGCACAGTAGGGGCCTTGATAGCTGTCACTGAAAAGCAAATCAAAATGAGCAAATCTAGCAAATGCAGTCAAAAATTAAAATAAAAAACGTGAAGTTGTTCACTCTGACGGGGTACCATAAGCACATAAGCCATAAACACACCTTCCAGGACCCCACAGGAAACCTCTCTAAGTAGCACAAGACTCACAAAAATTGACTTCAGAGCTTAATAAATACAACAAGGATTTCATACCTGCTACTCCATTTAAGGAAACATTGCTTTTATTTTTTTTTAAAGGCAGCCCTTTAAAATAATAATAATTTTTGCACACCTGGGAAATTAGAAAACTCACAAAGTTACTTTGCAAGGCACACTCATGTCTTCTAAGCTTGCTGGGGCTTTTGAGAAGACAGGGGAGGAGATAGGGGCGGTCACAATGATGCTCACATCCTGAGCCACAGCCCTTACTCCAACCCAGAACCCTGGCAACTCCATGCAGTCAGTGGTTCATATTGGCTTCAACCCAAGATTACAACGGCTGGGGATTTGGGGGTCCAGTAAGTTTTCAAAACACTGCCATTTGAACAGCTATATAATTGTCTTTATGATTTTTGAGAACCCCCAAGATTCATTATCAGAAAGCTTATTTTCTTTTGATTAGGTCTCACTGTGGACCCTAGGCTGACTTCTAACTCATAAGCTCTCTGCTTTAACCTCCCACGGCTGGGACGGCAGGTGTATGCTGCTGCCATCAGTTGTTAATAGACATCATTTATTACTGTATATTAGTTACACAAAATGATGAATTTCACTATACTTTCCTATGTATATACATTTAAAATATGCTTTGATCAGAGTCGTCCATCAGTGCTCTCCCCCACGTCTTTTTCCGCTAAAGCTCACAGTGTGGAACTCCTTATAAGATAGGTGCAATGAGGTTGGCCTGTGGATCACACTACTGAGACTGAGACAAACTCAAGTCTAGGACTAGGAAGGGACCTCCTCACACTCACGTGGTTGCAAACCGAGAGGCAGCCCGTTGTCTCTGCAGTGAGGGGAAGGTGGACCAAGAGCACAGCCATGGCTGCTGAGCAGCCCTCTGTGAGCTGGAGAAGAAGCCCCTTGATCATTTGATACGATGCTGAATTCTCATCCATTCCTTAGCCTTTTGTTCCAAGGAACAAGGTGGGTAATGCAAGGAGCCAGAGGGCCAGAAAATGGCTCAGTGGTTAAGAATACTTGCTGCTCTTACAGAGGACCTGGGTTTAATTCCCATCACCCACATAAGATGGCTCACCATAGCCTATACCTCTACTTCCTAAGCATCTGTCATCCTCCTTTGGACTCGGGTGGTACCTGCGAGCATATGGTGGGCATACAGACAAGCAGACACACACGCATACATGTAAAATAAACAGCTTCTTCTTAATGTACTCAAAAGGCAAGTTTTCTCAAATTGATTCGCTACTAGTATCACAACCCTGAGAATATACTAAAACCCACTGAACTGCTATAGGTGAAGTGTACATCATACAAGTAATATCCTAATAAAGCTATTATATGAAGAGAAGACAGAGAAAGAAGGAAAAGGGGGGTGGAGAGAAAGGAGAGGGGGAAGGGAGAGGCAAGACATGACTAAAGCACAGGGCTGTCCTGGGCAATATCATCAGATGCTGAAGCAGCAATGTGGGTATGGATACCCTTGTAGGCCAGGAGGATGTGACTTTCACATTCATGGTGGGTTCTACGCAAATGGGTGATGTGGTCTGATTATTAAAGCAATTTTGTCTTGCCTATAGACTGACTAGGGGACAAGGGGCAATTCTCCACTAGAAAACTCCATTTTTCCAGAAGGTTCTGGTAAGAGGTTGGATGGAGAGCAGTGAGGACTACCCGTCCACGTGAAGCCTCACCCCTCAGCCTGGGTCCCATCCTCTCCTCCTCAATGCTCGCCAGCTTCTAAACTAAGGGAAGAGCTGAAAGAGTTAGCCAAGGACGACACCAGATGGATATCCAGCCCGTTTTCGTCGCTTGATTTGGAAATGGGTCAACTTGTACTGAAGTGGTCACTTAGCAGGTAAGGCAATTACCTCCTTTGTGAGTTCAAGGGCATAAGTTCAAGGCCCAGATCCCACTGAAACAAAAGCCAGACATGATGGTGTGGGCTAGTGTAATCCCAGCACAGAGATGGGTAGGTCTATGGGGCTTGCTGGCCAGCCAGTCTAATTTACTTAGTGAGCTCCTGGCCAGTGAGAAACCCTACCTCAAAAAGAAGGTAAATGGTACCTGAAGAATTCTACCTAAAGTTGTCTTTGGCGCACACACTCAAACACACACACACACACACACACACACACACACACACACACACACACACAAACACACAAAACCAGACAACTCTACCTTATTCACTTCCTCAGTTTTTATGACACAAGACAATTAGGAAGGATGCTTATCTTATAAGAGTGATACCTGAGTCCTTTGGTGGTAGCCAAGTTGCTGCAGTAGAGAAATCTACATGAAGATTAACGTGTAAAAGAAGCCAGTTGGCAGAGAAAGATCCCACCTAGGCCACAGCCAAAGAATAGAGCACGGAGAGATAGCTGTGATATTCAAATGTGGGACAAACAAGTACTAGGTAGATGATCTACAAAGAGTCCCGAGTCTCATGGCTTTTGAGCCACTTCTTCAGTTCACAGGCTTACTCCCTTCCTAGGACCCCCTTTCCCTTCCTTAATAGCCACCTCTTTTTCCATGCCTATCCATGTGTCTGCGCCTTGTTCGAGTACCTTGGGACCCAGGTACTCTGTGACACTTAGGCAGCAGTTCAACTTCCCAGACCCCTGCTTCTGCCACAAATGTGACCAGAGCCCACCCGAGCCAGCTTTTGAAGCCAGAAAGGCCAAAAGTGAAAAATGATTTTCTCTGTGACTTCTTAGTCACTTTAGTCACACAGGAAGTAAGCATGCAGATTTATGAAAGCTGCCGGAGGGAAGTGTGAGCGGCTCCCTCCCATCTTAAGGATTAGTCACTCCCTTTAGGGGCCCGGTCCCTATGAAGCTCGCCAAAAGGGCCACTCAACATGACCAGTCCATCTTCGTTTAAAAGTCCAACCAAGATGTGTCCTCCTCACTGGTATAGGTATCAACTCTATTCTGGGGAAAAATATCCTGAGTCTTGTAGCCCATCCAATTTTGGAGACCCTTTAAGGGGAAGAGTAAAGATTGCATGCTTGGGTAGGAAATAAGTATTCATGGAATGTAAAAATGCTGACTAATACCAAGGGCACCACCAAATCCATTAAAATAACACAATGTTTTATTTGCTAATTAGTTACCTGACACCCCTGCCCCATTCCCCATCCTGTAGGCTGTTTCCCTTGCAGCTGTGACTGGAATCTCCTCCTCTGAATGACATCCATGTGATCACCTGATCATTTGAGGATGGGGACAGGAAGGTAATCTGACTTCCCCCTTGTATGTTTTCTTTCTGTTAACGCTGGCTGTTCAGAGGAGTCTCTTCGTGCTTTAGAACCCTTCCCTGGAAATGTTTCTTCAGTAGCACCCAGTACAGCTTCTTGCTTAGCATCTTGACAGCAGCTGGACCACTTGGTCAGCTCTATGTCTCTGCCAGGCTTAAGGTGGCTAAAGAACCGGGTGGTCACTGTGTCTGAGAAGAGAGCACAGCAGCTTCACATTGAGATCTTTCCTTGAAGGGTCAAAGGCCACAATAAAATGTTCCAGAAGGCACCAGCCCAAGCAGGCAATGGAGGTCAGGTTTTTTACAAATTTGGTAGGAGCCACCCAGGATTGGTGCCTCCCTGATGCCCCACAATGAAGGGGTCTCTTAGAGTTTTAGAACAAGCTTGAACTAAAGAAGGGGCCAAGACCAATTTAACTCCATGTATTTCTCAAAATTCCACCTCCTCAAGACCCATCACTGAAAATCCTGCCGGATGAAGAAAGTCTATTTAAGGAGAGATATTTTTACCCTCCTCTAGCCTATCAGATGCTCGAGACAATGGAACTCAAGAAATTTGAATTTTCCTAGGACTCTCACGCTAGGAGCCGGAAAAGGCTGGATCTTGGTGCAGCCTGGTGAGGAGTTTGTTTCCAGGAAGAGATTTGACATGGTTCAGACAACTTGTCGGAATACCTTGTGGGAAGAAATGATGAGTGACAAGGACGGGTGGGACCTTGACCTAGATTGCTTATCTATTTATGAACGACTCTTGCCCTCTATTTAAGCCTAAACCTTCAGGACACTGAAGATTGGGGTAGGGAGAGGGTGAAGGAGCAGGATTGTGGGTGGGGAATGGGGCTGCACCTCTCTGTTTCTCTTTCCAATGTGGCCACATGGAATACATCGTTCTCTGCTTTTCAATGAGTGGTTGGGCCTAGCTCATGAAGACTGCCAGGGGCCCAAGTTTTGACCCTACCTGCCCTGATAGCATCACCATGAGCTAGGATGACGATAGCTGTCTGAGAGGAGGAGAATCACAAGCAATCACAGCCATGTCCTTGATTCCCAAAGAGAAGCCAGAGCAGACGGCTCCATTGAGAAAATGAAATCCACCGCTGCGTGGAGGATTTTACTTTTCCTACCCAAACTTCCTCTGGAAACCAAGCACAGAAATGTAATGCTATATATGTTTGCTAGTTTGCTTGGGTCAACTTGACCCAAGTTATGGTCTTCTGGGAACATGGAACCTTAACTGAGAAGATGCTTCTGTAAGATTGGCCGCGGTAGGCAAGTCTATAGATATGTAGGGGTATTGTCTTGACCTATGTGAGGACCCAGCTCACTGTGGTCCTGGTCTGTGTGAAGCTAAGCAAGCCATGGGAAGTGAACCAGTTACTCAGACTGCTGCTCACTGCTGTGAGACTCCAAATGACTTAGCAGATGATGTGGATGTCTAGAATGACCCGAGTAGCCCCCGTTCCTCAGCATCACCACCAGCTCCTAAAAGGAAACCATGTAATTGCAGTAGCTAATGCATATTCAGTGTCTGGGGGGGCCATGTACTAATGCCTGGTTTTTAGTCCCTTACCTGTATGGTCTCTTGGGGTTCTCACAACATCTGCTAAGGGAAGGACCGTTGCTACCTTCCTGACCATATGAGGGAGGCATCTGGATGATACCTGGTTATTCTGCAGGTCTGTCTTTCCCCAGAGCTCGTGTTGTTTAGCCCCATGCTAGAGGATCATGAGACACATCTAAACCAAAAGTTATAGTGTCCAAAGGGTTACTCTCTAAATAAGACTGCCCTACACAGTGAAAGCATAAACACTCCAAGGCTGACATGGTGGCTTTACAAGAGAAACCCAAGTTTTCTGGCATCCTGAGTCTTCTCGCCATCCTCAGCAAAGCTCTACCTTATGGTTGAAGATTGCTGCTCAGGCCCTGCTCTCCTGCCTGAATTCTAGCCCTGGAGAAGGAAAGAAGAAAGAAGCAGTTGCTATCCTTTGTCTTTAAGGTCATGGCCTGGATTCGACATATATCACTTGTAATCTCTTTGGCTAACATCCCTTCAGTCAAAACTCATTCCTCGATTACTCAAGGCATAAGAAGGCTTGGAAGCAGAGTCTTGGAGCTGGCTGAGGATCAGGGTCTATATCATCAAAGAAAGATGTGGGGGTTTGGGTTTGGGGGACAAGCAAACTTACTGCCTCGGTGACAAGCCTGGGTGAAGGGATCAAGTGTGGATGGAAGTTTCCCTTGATAAGACTTGGTTATTTCCAATGTGTACCATTTCATATGAAGATCTGTGATTTTTTTTTAACCAACTGTCTGTACCTTGAGAAACTCTGAGACATTAGTGAATACTGCTGCCCAGAAAGAACATTCAGACATGAGCAATTATTTTCATAAAGAAACAAAACAGTCTATGGTGAGGCCAATCTACTTCCGTTCCCTCTTGGGCTGTGACTATACAAAGGTTAAAGCACCTGCACAGTTCAGTCCACAACAGTGCAAGGGCCTGGTGCTCCTTCAGCCTAGGACATGGCTTCCAATAGATTTGGTCTTTCTCCATCTACAAGTCAGTAAATTAGCTTAGACAGAGGACTGACCGACTTCTGTACAAGGCTAAGATCTCATTTCCTTTTCCAACACCCCACCCCAATGCCCTGTTCAAACTCACATGTTTGCCTTCAAATTGAGAGAACACACACACACATACACACACACACACACACACACACACACACACACACACACACACACACACACACACAGTCCAATGCATATCCAAAGCCCGAGGCCATTTCCTCTCCTTGATTGCTCTGATCTGAATGACAGGTTAAGATGACATGGCATGCATGCTGGTATCCATTCACTCATAAAATGAGCTGTTAAACAGAATGGTCAATACAAGGCCTACTTGGTGGCCCACAGGCAAAATATAATTGATAGGTTCATGGCCATGCTCCATGGAGAAAAACGGATCCTATAAAATTACAGGCATTGTCAACACAACCCCAAAGCCACCAGACAATCTAATAAACGAAGAGATGAAAATCTATCAAATGGGTTAGTTAGAAAACTCACTTATGAAGACCACACTGCAAAGCAACAGATTCCTCCATTTCCAGCTTATTAGCCAGGCCATGGGAAGGCATCAGCAAGAGCAATTATAAAATAGGGGTCTGGTGGTGAGAAGTCACCATATCCTCTCCCCTGTCTGTGGCCAGAGCAATTTTTGGTGTTTTTTTTTTTTTTTTCCAAATCTGTGGCAATCTCAGCCCATTTCCTATAATTTGCTCCTCCATGAAGATGAAAGAAATCTGGCCATTTTTCTTCTCCTGTTAAGCACACTATGTCATCTTTTTTTCCCCATGTTAAATGACCCAAGTCCCCCGTGGCTGTTTTTCAGAATGTCTTATTTTTAAGCTATCAGTATGGCTTTCCTATGGATTTCATTATAATAATAATGAAATAATAATAATGTAAAATTCCATACTGGGTTATTTAATAGAGTTTTGCTCAGCTTGAGGAAAGCTAAAAGATCCCATCTCAGTCTTCAGCCTTGTCTAGTCTTGCCCACAGGCTGGGATTAAATGTTCCCTTTGGCCCTCCACCCTTCAGTCTTACCAGTTTTTCTTCTATAAAGATTTCATTCTGACTTTTGGAAAACTACTTCTCTGTTGGGTTTTTAGGGTATCACTTCCTTTGCCGATTTATTAACACGTCCTCTAAGCCCAGCTACCTCTGTGAACAACAGATATATCCCAGCCCCAGGTCAAGATTGCTGACAGCCCTAAACCAATACCTGAGCCACTAACCAGCATTTTGCTGACTGCTTCAGAGCCAGAAGTACTCCACACATGATGGCCCAGCGTATTGATCTATACTACAGAAAGTATGGCAAGGATCCAGCTTTGGTTCATGTCAGGACTTCTAGGCTTGGAACTGATAAAATGAAATCTGACAACCTACAAAGGCCAGGAGAGGGCATCAGAGCCCCTGAAACTGGAGGTAGGTGTGGTTGTTATACACCACGTGAACGGGTGCTAGAGACCAAAATCTGGTCCTTTGTAAGAGCAGCCAGTGCTCTTAACCGCCAAGCCATCTCTCCAACCCCAGTCTTACAGTCCTTTGTCATAGGAGGCCGCTGTCCCATATGCTGTAGTGTAGCTGACAGCTGTGGGTTCTGCCCTGTACATGCCAGCAGTATTTCTGTCTTCTGACAAATAAAAATGTCTCCAGTCTTTTGCCAAGGGCCTTCCAGCTGTGAACTACTGCACTGGATAAGCCTTCCCTTCTGATCTTATCTTTTCAGACACAAACTACATTGGTTCAAAAAAAAAAGTTTGCATGGTGCACCCCTCCCCCACCTCATTCACTGCCTTGAATCCAAAGGGCTGCTGAGATTTGCCTTGGGATAGGATCTATTTTCGTTCTCTCCGATCGTGATCAAAGCCATCTTACTGTGGCCTCACTGTGGCTGTGCAGTGGATCAAGCACCACACAGTTACCCAGGAGCCTGTGCAGGCAGCTTCTCCCTCAGCACGTGCAGCAGGCTCTCCTCTAGAGGATCACATGACTGCCAATGTCTCATCATCCTTTCCCATTTACAAAGTCAGCGCTGGGGACTGAAGCCAAGGGCTTGCGCAGGCTACACCTCCAGTCCTGTTTTCTTGTTTATTTGTTGAGGCAGGGTGTCACTCTTGGTCTTGAACTTATCATCCTCCTGTCTCTACTTTCCTAGTGCTGGGGTCAGAAGGATGAACCACCACATGCAGCTAAGGACTGCATAGTCTTTAAATAAAATTTTACTGTCAGCCCACCCAGGCAACAGAGAGGAAAGCCCCTGGTGCAGAATCCCCGACCAGCATTGACCTTAAAAAAGTCAGTCTTCATGCCAAGGGCAGTTCCCTCGTGTGCTTTATAAAGCTGTTCCTCCCCATCTCCTTTCTTCAGAGTTTCATTTCCCCTGGTGACATCCGGCCCTCCCGTTACTCTCTTACCCTTGATATTCTCTTGCCATCTCCATACACGGACCCACTTTGGCTCCGTGGAGCCCCGGGGCAGTGGCTCACTGGAGTCTCTTGCAGCCTCTGCCCTCACCAGCTGGTAACTGCAAAGGCTCCACCAGTTCCCAAGCACCTTCCATGACCCTTCAGGTGTGATTCCTACCATACCTAACACTGAGCAGGAGGAGGTAGGATGATGGAACAAAAGAAAATGGGGGTATCAGGGGGCTGAAGGCTGCTCACTGAGAAACGTCCACGGAAGGCCTGTAGGATTGCTGGCCCCACGCACTTTTGTGACCCTTTCAAGTGGGAAGCCTATTCTATTCCAGTAGCTGGAAAGGCTACCCTTTTTTTGTTGCATTGTTCCTGCAAGGGCCAAGCCCAGTTTTTATCTGACAGACTGAAGAGTGCTTTACCCCACCCCTCTTTGTTGTCATGCAAATGTTTTGCTAATAGCATCATTTTCTTCCTCCAGTAGAATTGTCTTTGAGAGGGACCTATTTCTACAGACCCTCCCCATTCTGAAGAGATCTGCTTTGATGGCAATTTTTCTTTCTTCAGTGAAAATGCTATCTCCTGCCTGGCAGCTCAGCCCTTGCTTTCCACCAGCCTGCTGCAGTCACTGGTTGGAGACTGTCCCGCTTTAGCTTGGCATAAACACTTCCTGGAGACCCAAGTCTTCACACACAGCTCCATCTCATCCCCTGACCATCTATCTCACCAGCCTGATGTGGGTGGGAGCTTGAAGCTACACTGTATGGGAGCTAAGTGGCCCTGCCCACAGGAAGAGCACCAGAGAAATTTACATCCATACTGGAAAAGGCATCCTGCCTGTCCCTTTGTCCCTTTGTTCCTTTGTCCTTCCATTGCTTTCCCATGGGATTTCTCTTGCCAAGGTCTTGGGCAATTGAAAGTGGACCTCCCTGCAGCACATTCTCTTTATCTGGTTGACCTCTCTCCTTCCTTCCTTGGCATCCTGAATAGTATCACGTTCTCACCTACACCCAAGTCTGCAGGTTTCTTACAAGATTGGGTGAAATTCGGATCTGCCTAAGGTTTGAGACATACTCAGGAGAGAGGGAAAGGTGAAGATACAGAAAGACAAAAAGATGGCTGGAAATAGACAGCCCTGCAGGAGATCCAGAACGTGGTTGCCATGAGCAGGAATAAGGGTCTTCAGAGATGTGAAGGCCAGGAGGAAGGTGGGAGTGGTGTGGACAAGCTGGACACAGGACAGTAGGAGCATTTTAAGATCCTCATCTGGCTCAGTGGAAGGCAAAGTGACACGGGGCTTTGGGTCAGGCATTGATCAGTGGTACTTGGTGACCCCAAGTTGGGTGGAGGCTCTGCTGTTGGTGGAGTGAAGTCTGGGGACATGGAGATCGTGTTTTGGGCCAACAGAATGAAGTACAAACTAATGGCCAATGGTATCTAGACTGGGCAAGAGGGAAGGAGAGCAAAAGAGATGAGGAGACACAGATTGAGTGTTTGACAAGAAAACCAAGAGCTAAATATTTATGGTCTAGATTTGAGGTTGAAGTACGATTCTAAATTTTCACATTGAACAAGTAAAACCTTCCTTTAGAAGCCCTGCCCCAAGAACAACTCTTGAGTGACCTGGGCCCTAAGTTGTTCCATATCCTGTCTCTAATGACCCTCCCAGCCACTGAGTGCCAAGCTCCACTTGGCTTTGCATCCCTCATCCCTCCCTGGATGTCTTGCATGGTTTTGCTCCACTGCCAGGTGATAGCTTTACTTGTTCCCAGCACCAATTCAGCCTTTCCGGCCTGGTATGACATCTTTAGATGCCTCAGGTAAGCCCTCTCTCCATCACCCTCTTTCCTCAGAGCACACTATTGATATCCAGCTGACTGTGAGTGAGAAATGCAGGAGCCTTATGGACGTGAAAGTGTTTTCATGGAGAAGAGCAGTTCTCAACCTGTGGGTCAAGACCCCATTGGAGTTGAACTACTCTTTCACAGGGGTCAGATAGATATATCTTATGATTCATAACTGTAGCAAAATTACAGTTATGAAGTGGCAACGGAAATAACTTTATGGTGGTGGGGGTGGGGGTGGGGGTGGGGTCACCACAACAGGATGGACTGTATTACAGGGTCGAAACATTAGAAAGGTTGAGGACCACTGATATAGAAGATGTCAGCCATTGGGATGAAGAGGAAACAGGAAGGCAAGTTTGAAATGACTGTGGGGACCATAGAGAGTGTCTTCTCCTCCTAGAAGACTCTCCTGGAGGCCAGGCAGGAACGTAAACATGCAAAGTAGCCAGGACCATGTACAGCTGCTGTTTTAACTGCTGTCCATTAGGAAGAAAGTCTTCCCTGTGTGTAAGCATGAAGTACTTGAAACCCATGTAGAACCCTGTCTTTCCATGTGGCAGTTTGAAAGCTCAAAATTTTATACCAAAGTCTAATCTAACACAAACCATGAGGTCTGTCAATGGGGTTATCCTACTAATAACCTTCTGTCCATCTTCTTTCCCATCTGTCCATTCAACACTATTTTTATTACACATACACAGTATCGCACCTATTAATTACATATGCAGTATTACACCTATTCTCCTGTTTCTACTATTTCTTTCTTCAATTTACTTGTTATTTATTTTATTATAAAAATGAATGGGTGAAGATGGAGTTCCCACCATGCATTGGGCTTTGGGTTAAGCACTGTTCATATTATGTCCATATCTCATTTAATCTTCACGAGTACCCTTATCAGCCAGGTGCTGTGAGTAGCCTAGACATGAAAACTATGAAGCACAGAAAGGTTAGGTTGTTTGCTCAATATCACACAGCGAGGAAATGGAGGAGCTGGGAATTGAACCCTAGTGTATCTGTTTTGTTCCTAGACGTTGGATTCCCAAAACCGCTACCTTCTACTACTCACTCTACTTATTGGCTGACATAGTAAGGAATAAACAGGACTCTTTTGTCCTGGTCCTCAGAGCAGGCGTTGACATCCTTGAGGCACACAGCTACCTCCTTTCTCTGTCTGACTCTGCTGCTTTTGGCTGAACACCATGGCAACCCGAGGTAACCTCCGGCCTTCTGGCCCACATTCTTGCCATGCTTGCCAGACCACTATGTCTCAGTTATACAGATTACATCATTATCCCGGTCTTGAGCGGAGAAGTCAGAATACCTTCCCTTTATGTGTAAACCTTTCCGTTTGTCTGTCTGTCAACACGAGCTTTTCTTTCACTTTCTTGCACCTCTTCTCCATTCAGGTCTGCTGTAACTTCCCATGTTTCTTCTGGAGCCTGCTTTCCCTTTGGACTTGGAAAACCCAAGGCCACCTTGGACTTGACAACCATGCCACCCCCCAGCCCCATTCACTTGGTCCTCCAGCCCATATCTGAAGATATTCTTCCTTTTCTCTGGGATACAGGATCCCCTTTCTGAGATTGCCTGCTTATTGAGAAATTGGAAATATTCTCTATTCATAGACGCAGTGACCATCTCTTTTCTTGTCCTTCCTTCTCAAAGATCTAACCCTCTTCCTGGCAGGCTTGGTCTAGTGACATCCGATCAGGCTCACACAGGCAACAGAAGAAGAGCAGTGTGCTGGATTATTGTGCCGGATTACTACATGCTCGGGGCAAGGAGTGGGATGCCTTCTGGGTACCACTTTGCAGATCCTCTCTGAGTGATGGGTGGTTATTTCTTCCTCAGCTCTCCAGTGTTCTGTTCCTCTCCTCTGGTAGGAAAAAGCTTATGTTCTCAAAAAAGTTCCTTTCCATGCCAAAGAGCCCTTCTCAGCCGCTCTGTTCCACTTCTAAACTGAGGACAACTGCCTCGGTGGGAAGGGAAGCAACCAGGAGACCAAGACTGAGGACAGGACTCTGAGGTCTAGCTATATGCTTTGAGCAGTCACCCTGAGCCAGAAGTTCCCATGTTAAATGTGAGAGACAATTCAACATTGCAACGTAAAGTGACTTAGACTCTAGTCTTGGATCTCTAGTCTCTAAGCCCATGCCACAAAGTCTTCCCAACCTTGACTCCTAAGGGGTGGATGCTAAAATGTACAAACAAGTCGGTTTCTGAATTGAAGCAGCTTTAGTGAGAAGGTGGAGGTCGAGGTGTGGGACTGCCTGGCTGTCCCCTCCCTCCTCGGGGACAGTCTCAAGTATCTCAACCTTCAAAGCACAATGCAAATGCCATTTCAACACCTCACTTCCACCTCCCACTCAGGCACCACTTTTAACTCCCTTCTATATAGAAATTCTAAAATCCCACTAGACTGGGGCCTGTTACAGTGTAACTGAGCAGTTTAAAAGTCAACTGATGCATTACTAACAAGTGTATAGGAAACAAGTGAAATGCCACATTCTTAACAAGTATATAGGAAACAAGTGAAATGCCACATTCTTAACAAGTGTATAGGAAACATTTACATAAACAGTATCCTTTCAAGCATTCCAAATGCCCTCTGTGATTGTAGGTTTTAAATGTCAACTGGCCCCAAACCAGAAAGCTCTCAGAAGAATATCTCTGTTGAGGAGTGATCTAGAACAGGTTGGCCTGTGAGCATTTCTGGAGGCGGGAGGATTGTTTTTGAATGTTGACAGAGGTGGGAAGACCGAGCCTGAATATGGGAGGGGCAATTTCACAGGCTGGACCTGTGTTAAGAGCAAGGAAAGCAGGCGGGGCGTGGTGGCACATGCCTTTAATCCCAGCACTTGGGAGGCAGAGGCAGGTGAATTTATGAGTTCAAGGCCAGCCTGGTCTACAGAGTGAGTTCCAGGACAGCCAGGGCTACACAGAGAAACTCTGTCTCAAAGAACAAAACAAAACAAAACAGAGCAAGGAAAGCTAGCTGAGCAGAAGCAACAGCATTAGGCAGCGTGGGTGCGTTCTTTTCTTATTGCTCAGCTGTGGATGTGATGTGACAACTGCTTCACTCCTGCCTTAACTTCCCCTAAACTAAACAAAGCCCTGAATCCCCTAAGTTGCTCTTGATTAGTTTTTTTTTTATTATAGCAACAGAAAATGAAACAAAGATAACCTCTTTCCAAATGTGTATGTGTATATAGCATTTATAATGGTTCTCAGTAGGTTTTTATTTGTTTCTTGAGCTTTCTTCACAGCGGGAAGAGATACATTCCTATATGCCAAAGTCAAAGGTTAAGTTTGAGTAAGGACTGGATATGAGCGAGGGCACTTTTGACTTCAAGAGACAGTAAACCTGACAGAGCGATCGAGCCATATGGATGGCTCCCATCGATTTCAGAGTCCAGAGTTGATTTACAGATTGCAAAATGTCACCATGGACATAAAGCTTCCTATTTTCTCAGCCACCTTCTTCATGCTGGCCTTCTCCTTGTATGTTTTACCTCGTGCCTCTAATATATGATTGCCCTAGATATAGAGCCTCTCATGCAAAGAACCCAGTGAGAAGGAAAACGAAACAAAAAAGACACCAACCCTCTCTTTCCCCATAGACTTGCTCAGCCAGAAGGGAAATCCTCAGGGGAGCCCTTTACAAACCTTGCGTTGTTTTTGCTAGTGTAGCACTAGATGTGTTTTACCTCTAGTCCAATCATAAGCAAAGGAGTCAGAGGTATTGCAGCCCTAGGTGGCTAATGGGTAGATAACAGCATCAGCCACAACAGTGTGATCACAATGCAGGTTTATATAGAGCAAAGACTGGGATTAGTGGAAACATACAGCCTTCGAATGTAGACTAGAGGGATGTTTTATTCATGAGCTAGGAAATCAAACAGAAATGCATGGAGATGTGCTTAGAAGGCATATGTAGCTCAGTTGGCAGTCCCTGGGCATGTTTATGAGCCACTTTGAGCAAGTGAGACTTTCAATCACAAAAACAAAGAAATTGACCATTGATGGCTAGATCATATGCAGAGTCCTCTAGAGAGCAGAATTACCATGATTGCAATGGTGGAACGGTAAGGGCATCTGCTTGGTGTCCATTCTTTGGGGGAGGGGGGCCTCTACCTGACTCCTCCTTTTGCCCAAATGAAGCTCTGTTTTTGCCGATCCCATGACTTCAAATGTGTAGCTTCTAGACTGGGCCTGTCATCCTCCTCTGGCCCAACGGATTCTCTCTTCAAAGCATGTGAGTGGAAACAGACAAATGCAATCCAATTTCATCTTCAGCCACACTTACACGAAGAATCCTTAGAAGTTCCTGTTATTGAGGCTCTGAATTTGCAGCCATTCCTGGAACTTACATTTTCAACTTTTTTTCCACTCATTGATTTAACCTGTATATCTTTCTGAGAATGCTTGGTAAACATGGCACTATTGGAATTTCTGCAGATAGAAGAACAAAGGAGAAGAAGGAGGAGGAAGAGGAAGAGGGAAAAGAGGAGAAAGAGGAGGAGGAAGAGGAGGAGGAAAAAAAGAAGAAGGAGAAGAGGAACGTCCCAGTGGAGTACACAGTCTAACGAGGGAAACTTTGATGATAAAAATGTCAATAAACTAATTACAGGCAACAGAACTACTACAGGACAATGGGCATGGTGGAAAGATGGAGCCCAGCTGGGCAGGCCTCCAGACAGAACAGTCAGGGAGAGCTCTAAGCTAGCCTGGCTCCAGCAACCTTCCTGTCTTAGTTTTTCCATTTCTGTGAAAAGACACCATGACTCTTATAAGGGACAACATTTAACTGGGGCTGGCTTACAGGTTGAGAGATGCTGTCTGTTATCATCATGGCAGGAAGCATGGCGGCATCCAGGCAAGCATAGCAATATCTGAGAGTTCTACATCTTGATCTAAAGGCAGACAAGACTAGCCTCCAGGCAGCTAGGAGGAGAGCCTCCAAGCCCACCTCTACAATGACACACTTTCTCCAACAAGGGCACACCTCCTAATAGTGCTACTCCCTGGACCAAGCATATTCAAACCACCATGCTTTCCTTCTTACTTTTTAAAGCCAAGGCCAGTTTCTTTTGCGTGCAACTCAACCCTCTTAACAGTCGCATCGGACAAAAGAGAATCATCAAGAAACAATGGCCTCCAAACCACAAGCCTTTCTTATTCCACATCCACACACCCAATCTCTTGATCACCAGTGTGATTTGCCCATGTCTTAGACAGGGTTTCTATTGCTGGGATGAAAAAGCGTGACCAAAAAGGAAAGTTGAGGAGTTAAGAGTTTATTTGGCTTACACTTTCACATTGCTATTCATCACTGAAGGAAGTCAGAACAGGAAGTCCAAACAGGGCAGGGACCTGGAGGCAGGAGCTGATGCAGAAGCCATGGAGGAGTGCTGATTACTAGCTTGCTCATCGTGGCTTGCTCAGCCTGTTTTATTATAGAACCCAGGACCACCAGCCCAGGGACGGCCCCACCCACAACAGTCTGGGCCCTCCCAGACTGATCACTAATTGAGAAAATGCTTTACAGCTAGATCTGAAGGTATTTCCTCAACTGAGGTCTCCTTCTCTCTGACACAAGACTAGCTTGCGTCAAGTTGACACACAAAGCCAGCCAGTATAACCAAGAACCCTGAGAACATATTAATAGACCTGGGCCACCGATCTAAGGGAAAGGTGTACTGGGATAAAGATGGGAGTTGTCTGCCTTGTCATGGCCGACTAACGACAGAGCTTTCCCGTATAAATCTGACTTGTCTGAGGCAGAGCAGCATGAGTCAGTTCTTCCAAGGCTCTGATGTCATCCCTGGATGAGATGATAGCTCCAGACAGACACAGCTGACCAGCCAGAGCTTGTGCGAGGCAGTGTAGCAAGGTGCCACCTCCTGGAACAGCTGCCCTGGGGAGTCTGCATATCTTACCCATCATCTTTTAATTCTGGGAGCTAAATATGAAGTCATATAAACCTCATCACAGTAAGAAGGAAAAACTAGACCCAAGGTGTGGCCCACAGGCCTGGCTAGAGGTTACACAACCTTTTCGCATTTGGTACCTGCCTGAGACTCAGATGGGCAACTCAGACCCAGCCTGGGTGAAGAGCCTGTGTATTTTCATTTGGGGGGCCTTGACAATGAGCCCAGCTATTGTCGTGGGACAAAACACTTTTTTTTTTCTTTTTTTCTTGAGACAGGGTTTCTCTGTGTAGCCCTGGCTGTCCTGGAACTCACTCTGTAGACCAGGGTGGCCTCGAACTCAGAGATCCACTTGCCTCTCCCTCCCAAGTGCTGGGATTAAAGGCGTGCACCACCACTACCCGGCTGGGACAAAACACTTTAAGATAAAATGTTTTGTTAGTTTAAACCCATGATGGCCAGTACGTTGCACTCTGGAATAGATGGGGCAGGAAAGACAGGTTTGAATGGAATGGCAAGGATCTTGGTGTCTTGTAATAGAATGTGGACTTGTTCTTGGGAACTGGGTGGTACAGAGGATCTCAAAGCAAAGGAAGTTAGGTGATCTGAGCCTGGATTTGGTGGTGGAGAGAAACTGTTGGTGGAATCAAAGCAGAATCAGAAGGTCTAAAATGAACCAGGTAAGAAATGACAAGAGCTCTATTCGTGAATAGATTAAGGTAGGCATCCTGGCAGAACAAGGACAAGGACAAGGACAAGGACCTACTCTGTGGGTGGTCAGATAGATGAGAACAGGGGAAACCAGAGAAGCACAGTGTGGGTGATAAGAACTGAGGAATCGGGTGACGGATGCAGGGTTAGCCTATGCTAGTCCCCAGAAGCCTATGCTAGTCCTGAGCATTGGTAGACTGTCTACCTAGATCTGTGACTCTGAACTTACTCCGCAGAACCGGAAGAGAAGGAGACGGTGCTTCCCCCCGCTCTCCTGAGAACAAGTGGTGGAACTGAAAGCTGCACAACAGAAAATGAGAAATTCATCATTGTGGGGATGACCGATGGGGCAGAGCAGGGGGAGACAGGAGGCAGTAAGAATGACAGAAGGGCTCATAAAAGAAAGCGAGAACTAGACACGGGCAAGAGAAGCCACACAGGATGAAGGAAGGTGTGGAACATGGAAGGGGAGAGGGGAACATGGGGAGTGTAGAAAGTGCATTTGCTTGGGACAGCAAGGAATGCCATGTCAGCCCTCCCTCCCACCTGTCTCCTAGAACTGCTTGCCTTGGTCCTGTGTGTGCAGAGGGGTTTTTTAGGACAAGGAGACTGACTGGATGGAGTCAATGAGGGTCTCATTAAAAAAAAAAAAAAAAAAAAAAAAGACTGATTCCACCCTGAAAAGGTCTGTGGGCTAGCACGGAGGGTGTACACAAATCAAACCTCCTAGTTTTTTTTTACTGTCTTCCTTGTCACCTTGCTTTCCATTTCCGGGTCAAAGGGCAGAACTTCCTGTCTGAACTGTAAAGCCTCTGTCATCTTCACTTTGTCCCCGCCTCGATGGAGATGCAGACAAACAATAGGGCCTTGTGAACAGCCACAGGCATGTTGAAAAACTCTGACTGCCTTTCAAAAGTCTGTCCCGGGAAACAGAGGGGAGGGCGAGGGGCTTAGCTTTATCCTGGAAGACTGAATCTCATCGGCTCTGAAATGGTATTTTCTAACTAAATTCATAAAAGTAAGGGAAATGTCTAATCAGGTGAGGAAGCAAAGTTGGCTGGAAATGGAAAAAAGAGCTCATCACAAAGACTGAAATGCTATATTTGAAAAACTGCATGCATATACACATGTCAGCCTCCTGGCTGTCACATCCCATCTGTGACTACTGGGTTCTTCCAAACTGACTCCGGGACTTTCTAGGTTAGCTGAGACCCAGGGCTGTGCAAATATACTCTGCAGGGGAAAAAAAATTACTTTTGTTCCTACTCTCCTGGTGCTTAAATGTCTCCAGAACAGGGCAAGTAGGTCCTGAATCTAGGAAGGGGGCAATGTGTTCAAACTCCATTCTCAGGACATAGTTTGCTCCTCTTAATGTCAGGACTGATGTACAAACAAGAGACAGTCCTGTTGAAACCAGTTCCTGTATGCCTCTTGCTAGCTCGGTAGCAATTATTTCCTGCAGTGTTCCCCTCTCCTTTGTTTCTGCCCCAAGCAAGCACAAAGCATCGCAGACATGAGTCAACAGGTATTTATGGAGCGCCTACTGCACGCTACACAATGGTACCAGCCATTGGCATGAACAGATTTTACCCAAGTCACCAACCTTTATGAGACCCAGTTTTCTAGTCTCTAAGGTGAGAATAACACACCCTGCATATAAATGCATGTGGAGTTTGGTGAGGGATGAGAAGGGAGAACTCAGCTGCCTGAAAGACTGCATCATGGTTGCCCCTGGCAGGAGGATGTCCATCAGGAAGTCTCCCAGCCTGGATGGCCCAACCTGGCTTTGGTGGATCTCCACAAGGGTTGAGAGCAACCCCAGCCCCATCAACCTCAGGCTGAACTCCTATGCTTTCCATCTGAGCTGTAGCCCATGATACTAGGAGGCTCAACAGATATATTTATGCTCTAACCAGAATGCTTATTAGTGGGAAGGGAAGCTAGATTCAAAGATGTTCAAAATGTAAAATCATGGCGGGCCAACAGTGAGAGCTCATGTTGGTAGTTGACAGTTCACAAACTGTTTATGGTTCACATTGGGATGGCAAGTCTTTCCATCAATACTGACAGTATGACATATACTGGAGATGTCAAGAGTATCTATCCCTTGTCACCAATCAATAAGGTCTCAAAAGAGAAAGAACTTACATTTTTTTATTCATGGAATTTACATTTAAAAAATATGTTTTCATCCTTTTATGGTTTAAAAATCCGTTTGATACCAGGGAAAGGCTAAAAGGTCTAGCTGTGAAGGTCAGATAGACCAGGCTTGAGTCCTGGTCTCCATTTCAAGTTGTGTGTATCAGATGTGGTGTATGCCTCTGTGAGCCCCAGCTTCCTCATCTGCGCACTGGGGAAATAATATTTACATTGCAAAGTCACTAGGAGGATCTGACTTGTAAAGGATGCAGAGTGATGACTAACCTGTGCTGAATGAATAATAACCATTTTCAGCTTTGAGTTGTCTTCCTCTAAATACCCCTCATTAGGCCTGAGCCGCCTCTGTTAGGTTTCTGTCACCAGTCATTCGGAACAATGTTTTGCAGTATGGCACACTTGAGCGATCCCTTCGAGATATTTTTAATGAGAATGAAACATTTAAAGGGTAGATTTAAATTGTATGTTGCTCCAAATTCTTTAATCATAAAATTATAACTAAACTCTTACGCAACTGGGAAACCCTACACTGAATTTAAAAAATGAAACGAGCTGGAACCCTCTCTGCGTGACCAGCACAGCTTCTGCATCAGGGCAAGAGTGTGAATTGGTGTTGACCCTGACCACAAGGCGGCTAAACTCTGACCTCTCGGGTGGCTGCCCATCTGCATGTGACCATCTGCTTTTCTTGTTATTCTGTGATGTCACTTGGCTTTTGCAGGCATCACTTGTGAGTCACCCAGGAACTAAGGCCACCCATAATCCTTCCACATAAGCCTTGGGTGATGGAAGTGGCACAATTTTGTCCCAACAAGATGATAAATACAAACCCAGACTTGGCCATGAAAATCTCTCAGTGTCTCTCTGTTCTTGGGATAGGTAATGGTTGCTGTGATGAGTGAGCATGATCAAAAGTAACTTGGGGAGGAAAGAGTTCACTTGGCTTATGAGTTACAGTCCACCATGGAGAGAACTCAAGGCAGGAACCTGAAAGCAGAGGCCATGGAGGAACATTGCTTACTGGCTTGGTCCCCATGGCTTGCTTGCTCAGCCTGCTGTCTTATACAACCCAGTATATGCCCCTGCCTAGGCTTGATGTTTCCCTCAGTGACCCTCCTCCATCAGACATCAATCAAGAAAATGGAGCCAGGCAATGATGGCACAAACCTTTAATCCCAACACGTGGGAGGCAAAGGCAGGTGGATTTCTGTGTTCGAGGCCAACCTGGTCTGCAGAGTGAGTTCCAGGACAGCCAGGGCTACACAGAGAAACCCTGTCTGGAAAAACCAAAAAGAAAAAAGAAAAGAAAAAGAAAATGCTCCACAGATTTGGCTGCAGGCCAATCGTTGTCAGTCAAATATTGACAAATAGTTACCTGGCACAGATCATTTTAAGCGGCACAGGCTGGAACAATACACCCTTTTTTAACACTGTCGCCAGAATGTAAACACAAAACCCCACCGAATGTTATAATGATCCTCCATCCTAGAGACCTACATGGACCTGCAAACTCAGTGTAGGCGAAGGGATCTGAGTGTGGTACCATGCATGGGCCTTGCCATTAGGCAGTCTGGGTTCAAATCCATCACCCGGCACCTGAGTGATGGTGGAGGAGTTCAGTTTCTCAACATACGCACACTGAGCATTTACTTTTCCATTACTGCGGAGAGAGCTGGGTAGAGGGCAGCAAAGTGACTGTGGCCATAGGGATTCCATTCTGAAGTCCAGCGAGGCAAGGCACTTGAGCACCTCCCTAAATCTATGCTGCTGTCGATGTAAAAAGGATAGGATACTAATTGGCTGAACGAGTTTGCTTTGACCACAAAGACATGGCAAGCCCTCATGGGTCAGGCCTGCCTGGCTCATGGACTCAGGCCAGTGCTCACAACAGGCCCATACTAAGAATGGCAGTCCACTGCACAGCAGAGGATAAAGGTGTGGGGTGGGGGTCTGCAGAAGGAGACGTCTCTATCCTTTATCCTATCATAGGTGGGGAAGCTAACTTATGTAGATACAGCATAGCCTGGGCTTGTTTACCCACGAGCTTGTGCTGGGTCCAGCCATTACGTCTCTTCTAGACATCAGCAGATGGGAGAATGGGGTTGAAGTACTTCTGCTGGCCTTGTAAGAGGCGATAATGACTTTCTCTCTCTCTCTCTCTCTCTCTCTCTCTCTCTCTCTCTCTCTCTCTCTCTCTATCTCTATCTCTCTCTCTATCTCTCTCTCTTTCTTTTTAGAGACAATGTTTTGTAACTGAGGGCTTTTCCCCACACACACCAGTTCCCAAATAATAACCCTGAGACTTATTTATGAATAAATACCTAGATCATATGCTTGGTTTGTTCCCTGACTGGCTTGAACCTTATATGTAAATGTAAACTTATATGTAAATAAATCCCATGTATTCTATTCTATTCTATTCTATTCTATTCTATTCTATTCTATTCTATTCTATTCTATTCTATTCTATTCTATTCTATTCTATTCTATTCTATGTCTGCACGTGGCTGGTTACCTCTCCTCAGTTTCATATGTCTACCTCCTCAGAGTCCGGGTGGTATATCTAATTCCCTCCTCTGACTCTCCCAGAATTCATCTCTCTCTGTCGAATGTCCTGCCTTCTAATCCTGCCTCAACTCATTGGCCATCCGATTTTTATTGACAAGTGATGCTGGGAGAGATTGTCTTTACAATGTCCCTTGTATTCCAGGCTGTCCTGAACACTCATTATGGCATTGATGACCTTGAACTTCTGACCTACTGGCTTCTACTCCTCAAGCTCTGGGACTACAGGTATGTACCATTACTCTCAGTTTAAGCAGTGCTTGTGGTGTAGTTTGGGGGACCAGAAGGCAAACCCAAGGGCTTTTATTTTTAACTTGCTAGACAAGCACTCTACCCACTACTCACTAGCCACACCGCATACAGAATTGGTTCTTGTTGGATAAAGTTAAATTTGTCTGTAATCAGCATTCCATGGATGGTGGGACATACTGAGGAACACAATCTTTCCAGGGTCTTACTAGAATGTGCAGCCATACTCTTACCTCTTGTGATTGGCAGCTCCAGCTGCACGCTTCCCAGAGGTGTTTCCTCCCAAGGGGCTCCATTCATTTCAGAGACCTTGACCCCAGATTATGAGAGGACACTGGTAGGTATGGAGGCTCCAGACCTCTCAGCTGAGTCCAAGGGCAGTACAGTCCACACAGCTCTGTGCATGCTGTATTCAGAACACAGTTGTGTGCTTGTAATAAAATCAGGTGCTGCCCATCCTCCTCCTGTGGCTTGCTTCTCCTCCTCCTCATGTTCATCTCTTGGAAGCTTTATTGCCCAGGTGACCTGACCTCTAAGCACAATGGGATCTCCTTCTCTTCTGTGGTGGTTTGACTGAGAAGGGTCCCCATAGCCTCTTAGGTTTGAATACTTTGCCCTCATTTAGTGGAACTGTTTAGAAAGGATTAGGAGGTGTGGCCTTATTGGAGGAGGTGTGTCATTGGAGTTTCAAAAGACAGGCCAGGCCCAGTCTCTCTCTCTCTCTCTCTCTCTCTCTCTCTTTCTCTCTCTCTCTCTCTCTCTCTCTGCCTGCTGCCTGCCCATCAGGATGTTAACTTCTCAGCTACTACTCCTGTGCCATGCCTGTCTGCTTCCTGCCATGATGAACACAGACCAGCCCTCTAAAACTGTAAGCAAGCCCCAAACTAAATGCTTTCTTTTATAAATGTCGCCTTGGTCTTAGTTAGTGTCTCTTCACAGCAATAGATTACTAAGACCACCTTCCAATAACATATGGCCAAAGCATCTAGCATCTAGATTGGCAATCTTCAACCTTCCTAATGCTGCAAACCCTTTAATACAGTTCCTACTGTTGTAGTGACCCCCAACCACAAAATCGTTTTGTTGCTAAGTCATAACTGTAATTTTGCTACTGTTATGAATCATTATTATCTGATATGTGACCTATGTTAAAGGATCATTCAACCCCCAAAAGGGTCACAACCCACAGGCTGAGAACCACTGGTCTAGATCAATAGACCATGTGGATATTTGAATGTGCTGCCAGATCTGGAGAGAGAGACAGAGACAGAGACAAAGAGAGACAGAGACACAGAGACACACAGAGAGACAAAGAGAGGGGAGGGAGAGACAGAGACACAGAGACAGAGAAAGACAGAGACACAAGACAGAGAGAGGGAGAGAGAGAGAGACAAAGAGAGACAGAGACACACAGAGAGACAAAGAGAGGGGGAGGGAGAGGGAGAGACACAGAGACAGAGAAAGACAGAGACACAAGACAGAGAGAGGGAGAGAGAGAGAGAGAGCTGAATGGGATGAATGTCTTGGGCTGCTATAACAAAGCAACTCAAACTACAGCAGTTTAATGACAGAACTTTATTTTCTGTTGGCTCTGAAAGCTGAGAAGCCTAAGATTAAAGCACGAGTATGGCTGGTGTCTTCTGAAGGAAGTGCCTCCCGACTCACAGTCGCTGCCACTGTGCTATCCACGTATGCAGCTCTCTCTCTATGCATGTGTATCTGTGATGTCCCTCTCTGGGTACATATCCCTATATGCACCCATGACATCCTTCTGTACAGCCAAACTTCCTCCTTCTGCACAGATATAATTGTTTCCTCTCGTTTTAGCACAAAGCTACTGTGATGGTTAATCTCGGTTGTCAACTCAACAGGATTTAGAATCTCCATGGGAACAAATTTGTCTGGCCATGTCAGTGAGGGATTTTTCTGGAGTAGGTAGAAAGATCCATCCTAACTGTAGATGACACAGTGCCCGGGCTGGGGTTCCAGGCTAGATAAGAAGGACAGAGGTAGCTGAGCAGCAGTGTTCATCTCCCTCTGCTTCCTGACTGTGGATGTGAGAGCAGCGGCTTCCTGTTCCTGCTACCATACTGTTCTTGCCATCGAAGACTATATTCTCTGGGGCTATGAGCCAAAATAAATGGATTTTCTCAGATATTTTGTTGCATCAATGAGAAAGTAACTCATGTATCTACCCTAAAGCCTTCATGGTCATTGCTCCTCTTCACCGTAGAGGACCTGCCTCATTCTCTATTCCGCCAGCCTTTCCCTTTCCTCCCCTTTATGCATTTTCAAGAAGATCCCATATCAGTTCCTCTATGATCCGGGCTTCTGTGCAAAAATGCATGAGCTTTGGCTTTTGGCTCTGTGGTGCCAGCACAACAAGATGGGACATAGAGATACAATGAGAAAATCAACTTCTTGGTTAATTAACATATCAAACTGAGGCCAGCGCAAGGCTAGGCAGAACTGGTGTCTGATGACGTGGGACACAATCAGGACAATTCATTCAGCCATTATTGTCACGAAAATCCAGGTTAGAGCATCACTCGGAGTCTGCGATCTGAGGAAAAAACATGCAGGCCTCTCGTGTCAGCTGAGCAGGAAATGCCCCTGTCTCGATCCAATAGCTTAGTCAACTGTCATCTGAACAGATAGCCAACTGGCCACATGGCTACTAAACACTTGACATGTGACAAATGCAACTCACCAGTAGAGATTCTAAGTTTTATTTAACTTTAACACAAAAAAATGTTTAAATACAAATATAGCTACTGAAAAGATCACTGGGCAACATAGACTTAGTTGATTTTTTTTGTAGTAGCAATAGAGATGGTGTATATTCATTCTAAATAATTGAATATTTCCCACTAATTACTTAGCCTTGGCCTGAGGCCAGCTATGTTCATCCACCTTGGACAAAGAGCACCTCTCCAGTTCCTGCACACAAATTAAAACGCCAGCATCTGGGATGCTCAGGTGTGGGGTTTCACCTTTCCCAGCTTTCTGCACTGGAAAGACATCCAGAGGTGTAGCCATTCTCCAGCAACCTTAGCTTGCAGCATGCCCTCGGGCAAATTTTACGTGCCATTTTAAATACATACTCACAGATAAACATATGTATTGAAATATAATGAATTGGTTTTTTGTTTTTGTTTTGTTTTTTTCTCCCTTTTGTTTGGTTTGGTTTTGGTTTTACGTGCACCGATGCAGATTTCCACACTACTGTAAGCCCGTCCAGATGCTGCGAGCCACTCCACACGCAGCCAGCTTGGGAACTGCACGCTCCACTACACCCTCCAAGGTGCCAAACCCTGTGGAAGTCCAAGCAGGAAAATTAGGCGTTTTTACTAGCGATGCCTTAATGGTATGCCCACTAGAAATATGTACCTTGGCACAAGTGGGCCTCCTGGCCCCTGTCAACTTCTTTCTGCTGCTGGAGTTGGCATGGCAGCCCTGGAAAACAGGCACGCTTGCCTTTACGTTCAGCATGAATCGCCAGTTCTGTGTCGGAGCGGAGCCTGCCTCAGATGTCTGCAGATATAACAGACAGACAGCACATTTCCCATGTCCATCTTTCCCCAGGGGCCAGAAGAGGGTTGAAAATAACTCCCGAAGTTGCTGTGAGTTTTCCTCTCCACCCCTCCCCCCCTCCAAATATATACTATCTTGGGAGTAGCACACTTTTAAAAGTCTCTCACAGAGCTTTCCAAATATTCGTAGCAAATATGCATGTGTCTTGAAGGTGAGTCCGGCCAAGGTGGCAAGTTAATGAAATCAGATGGTGTGTGTGTGTGTGTGTGTGTGTGTGTGTGTGTGTGTTTTGAACACTTTTCTGAGTCCCCAGCACTCACAGAGTCGGATACAAGCTTATTCATTCATACTGGAAAACTAGGCCCTTTGTGGTCTGGGTCCTGGCTGCACCGACAATCTTGTCGCCTCTGCTCCCGTTCCTGTGCCCCAGCAGTACTGAGTGAGTGAGAGCATGCGCAGTTTCCCCCTTTGCTTTCTGTATCATGGCCAATCCAGAAGGTCTCTGACTCATGCCTGTTCTGGATCAGTTCCCCCCAAACACCCAGGACAGCAGGTACCTGCTGCAGGTGACTTTCTCTTCCCTCTCCGAGTAGGATGCCCCACCCCCCTGCCCTGTGCTCTCGGTGCCCTCTACCCTATATATTCCAATGCATTCCATATGTCTTTGTTTACTATATTCTGTTACTTTGCCCAGCTTCCCTTTCTGTTGGCCTTTGAAATTCTTAAGAGCTAAGTCTGTACCTCTTTTTTTTTTTCCTGAACACTCAGAACCAACTGACATGCGGGGCTTATACCCGTCAATCAAAACAATTCATGAGGGCTGGAGAGACGGCTCAGTGGTTAAGGGCACTGACTGCTCTTTCAGGGGTCTGGAGTTCAAATTCCCAGCAACCACATGGTGGCTCACAACCATCTGTAATGGGATCCGATGCCCTCTTCTGGTGTGTCTGAAGACAGCTACAGTGTACCCATATACATAAAATAAACAAATAAACAAGCAAAAAGGTTCATGAATTAGTTGAGACAAACAGGATGCACGTGGGATGGGAGAACACTGGCGTTTCCCATACCGCCTAATCTCATCTCAAAGGGTTTTTTTTTTGGGGGGGGGGCGGGTCTGGATCAATCTGGCATTGGACAGGATTGGTATCTGTCTATTTAATGAAAACTATGCCAGGTACTTCAGAGACACCTCATGCCAAGGCTCAGTGAATGAAGGAAACTGTCGCAAGGGATTGAGAGCAGCAGAAGAAAGGCAGTCACCATGTGTGTGGATATTTGTTGAGGTCCTGTCTCTGAACTCTGATCCTAAAAGGTGGCCTGAGCCAGGCCACCTCTTGCTCTCTGGTTATGCCCAGTCTCATTCAGACTCCCCTGTCTCGGCAGGAACTTCACTCTCCTGCTTTTACGTGACATGTTGCTGATAAAATTCGTGTGTCTGTCCTCTTGTAGGTAAAGGAGACCTCTCCATCTTTGTCTCCATCTCTGTCCCTCCATCCTTCTCTCCATCCTTCCTTCTCTCCCTCCTCCTTCCCTCCCTTCCCTTTCTCCTCTCCCCTCTTCTTTGTCTCTTCTCTCCACTCTCAGTTCAAAGACACAAAAAGAGAAGTCCTGTTGAATACACAGCATCACCACAGGCACCCAGCGTGGCCTGCTGACAGCCCAGTGCAGGCCCCTCAGTGCAAGCGGAATCTCCCAGCACCCTGACCAGGGACTTCCCAGCCTCTAGAACTGCAAGACTTCAGTACTTGTCCATCAGCCCATCTAGTCTAAGTGCTTTGTAGCCTCTGGAGCTGAGACACGATCCCCTACCCGCCACTCTCCACTAGCCACCAGAGTCGTTTTATTATTATTATTATTATTATTATTATTATTATTATTATTATTATTATTATTATTATTATTATTATTATAAAACCACATTGAGACATTTTACCTCCTCATGGAGTTCAACATTGAAAACAACTCATGCTTCTTTGCTGCCTATAAAACCTTGTGATCTGGCTGCCGCCAGATTTCTAGACTCTCCCTCTTGGGACACTCTTCAAACTCTAGGCATATCACCCCCTGCACACTGAAACCCTATGTGTCACTGCCCAAATGTGTGTGTGTGTGTGTCTGTGTGTGTGTGTGTGTGTGTGATCCTGCAGCCTTCTGGATGTCTGGCCCTTCCAAGGTGTTTTCTGACTGGCTACTGTGTGCAAAGTCCCTACAATGCCACCAGCCACCCATCTAATGGCTGTCTGGTTTTCTTCATAGCATTTTTAAGACCTGATACCCTACTGTCTTGCATCCTATCCTCTGATTTCTCATTTCGACTGAGAACAGGAACTTGGCCTGGGTATTTGCCTTTCTATCATTGACACGGGACAGGCCCTGCTCAGCTCTCATCAGTTCTGAGTGACTACACATGCTAGTAGCTGGAGAGGTAAGATGCTCCACCTCTCCTGGTTTGTTTTTCCCCTCTTTCAAGAAAGAGTAATGGCTGGGCATGTTCCCAAACAGTCCTTTTTATGCATTTGCATATCACAGATTGGGGAATGATCAATGACTTCTAAGATTCTGACGTACCTGGAGTGAGTAGACTCATAATTAGTTTCTTTGAAGTACCAGTGAGTCAGAGAGTGTGCTAGCTCCTACTCGGAGCCACAGCAAAGTCTTTATGGATGAATGCAAGGGCAACAGTGTTTAACGGAGTCTTCAAATGGGAGGTGCAAAAAGATGAGACACAAAGGGATGTTGTGGGTGGTGACAGCATCCCACAGGCCTACACTTCGCCTCTCTCCCTCTTCAGCTGATACCTTAAAAAACGCTAGGTTACCTACCTGAAAAGTATACCTAGCCTTGTTCGAAGGGGAGGGGAATTACTGTTGGTGGGAGACAGGAGAGGGTGTGAGGGGATGGGTAGATCAAAATATATTATATACATGTAGGGAAGTGCCATAATGAGGCAGATTGTGTGTAAATATATGCTAATAAAAAGCATTTGAAAAGGTACATCTAGTATTGCCTACCTACCCACTTCGTGTGCTGAAAAGATGGATGGAATTTCTTGAAACATTGAGCCTTATATAAGGAACATATAAGACAGATGTTAATTTAGGAAAGCATTGTCTAAGGGAATCTGGAATTTTCTTCAGCTTTTGAAAGAGAACTAGGCTCAGAAGCAGAGACCTAGGTCTGAGCTTAGATTCTAAAGCTGAAAAGTGGCATGACTTTGGGTAGGAACCTTAAAGATCATTGAATCTGCTTTCGTCCTCCTTGTTAAGGGGATGCTACTCCGCCCATCTTAGAGCCTGTATCTCAGTGGCTCTCTGGGAAGGCTTCAGACTGTAAGCCACCATGTATTGTGCTTTGGTTCTGCGAATACCGTTGAGACAGACTCTCTACAGAATACAAGGACAAGAGGATGTCAAAAGCTATTAATTCATACTCTTGCACATGGTGTGTGTGTGTGTGTGTGTGTGTGTGGTACATGTGTGCTCATGCATGCATGTGAGTGTGCACATGTACATATATATTCATATACATGCATATGGGTGTGTGTACATGTAAAGGCTGACTTTGGAGTTAGGTGGCTTAGGTTCAAGTTGTGCGGGTGAACTAGAATTTATTTCAGTTCTTCGTAAAACTGGTTAAGTACCAGCCCTCAGGGTTATTTAGGCAGTGGTTCTGAGCCTCAATAATGCTACAACCCTTCAATACAGTTCCTTATGTTGTGGTGACCCCCAATCATAAAATTATTTCATTGCTACTTCATAACTGTGCCTTTGTTATGAATTATAATTTAAATATGTTTTAGAGATAGAAGTTTGTCTAAGGGGTCACAACCCACAGGTTGAGAAGCACTGGTTTAGAGGATTGTATATAAATGTCATCTGGCTGACATGTGATATATATTTTCTATGACTATTAAGTTACTCCTCTGAAAAAAAAAATCACTGGTCTTATCCACACTGTTCAAGGAGTCTTGCTTCTTTCCAGTTTCTACTCAGTACCATTCTGGAATCACCCAGACCTTTCCAGTTCTTCTCGCCATCATACACAATTATACAGGACATGGCTAAGGAGTATTCTGCTAAGTGCCAGGAGTGCACTGCACAGCAGTGGGGTGAAGTCCTGACTAGGTCACACATCACACAGACAAGCAGTAGTCATTCTGATGTTCAAGGACCCCCGTTGCAAAGTATAACCCTTGGACTTCCTTGCTGTAGCTGTGAGCTGGAATAGAAGGTCAGATTTGAGTCTGTGCAGCAAAGCTGAGGAGCTGTGTGGACTTAACTGGCACCAGGCTGTAAGATGAGTCACTGAACAAAGACGTTGTTACCATAAAGATTTGCCTGTGGACAGTTAAATTACATTATTGTAATTTGCCAAAAATACCTTGTGTCGGTTAGGAGAGACTGAGTCATGCTATGATGAGAGATCACCCCACCTCCGGCCTATGAACGCACAACGGTGTCTAACCACGGTACACTGATGGCTTGTTTCCTCTGCTATTCTTGCTGTTCTTGGTGTAGGTGTTGGAGATTGAATCAATGGCCTGGCTTGTGGGAGGCAAGCATCCCATCACTCAGCTCCCATTCCAGTCATGCATATGTGTAGATGTGTGTTCACATTTGCGTCAACTTTGAGATAAGATCTTCATGTGTAGCCCAGGATAGCCTCAAATCCAAAATTCTCCTGCCTTAAGCATCTGGGTGCCAGGGAACACGCACATACCCCCCCCCCCGCCCACACACACACACCACTGTACCTGGCAGCTTTACCCCATAGAACTTTCATTTCTTGTTCATGCTTCCTGTTCACTGGACATTGGTTGGAAAGGGAGGGTATGGGCATGTGGCGGCTCTGGTCAATGTTTATGAACAGTCACTGAGGTATGTAGGCTGGTAGCACCATTCCCACTTACAGAATTGCTGATTTCATGCCAGAGGGGGAAATGACATCCCTAGATCTTGTGTTGGCTACTACATGCTTTAGCTTGTGAGCAACACCCTTGACTATAGACAACTCATTAACCACAAGTATCCATTTTGATCTCAGTCAACCTTCCAAAGGAGGCCAGAAAAATGTGATCACACCAAGAGGAAGAGAGAAAAAAAAAACAACAACAAAAAACAATTGCCAAATATTCCCACTGCTCACTTCTATCCCATTATGTACTAATGAAACTGATTCTTAGAAAACCCAGTGACAATTAAGAGAGCAGAGCTAGGTGATGCTGTGGTAGCCAGTGTGGGCCAAAGACAAAGTTTGGGAATTCTTCAAAAGCCGTCTGGTTCAATAGGGCGATCCTTCTTCCCTTGAGGACATCTTCCTTCTATCCAATTATTTACTTATCCTTTTGCAATTTCTTGGATCAAAGTCTTGCCTTTTATTCTCTCTTATTCCCTTCCCCTATTCTGCCAAATCCCTTCTCCTTCTCCAACCCACTCCTCCTTTCATGTCTTTGTGCATGCGGCCCACTGCATTAGGATTCCTGCATGAGAGGTAGGTTATCTGTTTGAGTTGGGCCTGTGCATCAGAAGCAGCACCATTAATGACTATTACCAATCCCCTTCCCTTACAACTACATAGAGCTCTTCTGGAGGGTGGGGCCTTATAAGGCTCCTTTTTTTTTGGTTTTTAGAGACAGGGTTTCTCTGTATAGTCCTGGCTGTCCTGGAACTCACTCTGTAGACCAGGCAGGCCTCTAACTCAGAAATCTGCCTGCCTCTGCCTCCCAAATGCTGGGATTAAAAGCATGCATTTTAAAGCACTAATTGCCGTTCTTGAGCTCTATCGCCCATTCTGCCTACCTCCTCTTCCACAATGTTCCCTAAGTCTTACAGTAGTAGTAGAGATGCCCCATTTAGGTTGAATGACTGCTGGACCAACTGGTGGAAGAAACATTCTATACTACACTGCTTCTCTGCAACCACAAACCTCTAGCTACCATAATTTACCATATAACCATCTATATCCTAGTAATGAATCCTTGGTCCTCAGTCATGCTTCATCCATTTTAGCCAGCATTCAATCCAAAGAAAGGCTACCGTAGTGGAAGCTCATGTGCCTCTCAGTTCCTTACTGGACCTGACCTGAGAGCTTTACAGAAAACACAGTCTTGCTGACACGGTAGAGGGCGGGCTCTGGCTCTGCTAAGAAGTCAGTTTTCATTGCTTTAACTATGGGGTTGCCTTTAGGTCTCAACCCATTCCCTGTGGTCAAGATGTAAAACTCTCAGCTCCTTCTCTGGCACCACAGGCTTAGATTTCTTAAAACCTACTTTAATAAGGGTTCTCAAATGCTTCAACGCCCCTTCTAGCCCACGGTCCAAAGGTGTGGAACCAAGAAAGGCAGCCTGTTTTCTGGGTGAGCTAGGTTTAAACCCTGGAGACCCAGCAGGTGTTCCTGCAAGGGACAGAAGGCCCATTTGCCATGCTCCTACACACTGAGCTCCTGACACTAGGCCCCAGCTCCATAATTCTGTGGCCATCAGTCATGTAGGGCAATGCCTCAAGTCTCTGGTATTCTGTCTGGACTCCACCCCCACAGTTACCTGGCAACAGCCAGGCAGGCCTGGCCCACTATAAAAGGGGATATTTGCCCCCTCCTCCCTCTCTTGCTCTTACTCTTGCCTTTCCCTCCCTTGCTCCCCCAAACCCCTCTATGCATTCCCTTCCCCTATCTCTCCACATAGCCATGGCTGGCTTCTGATTCTCTACTCTCTCCTTCTCTCTGCCTTTCTCTTTACCTCTACTACCCTCTTAGCTCCCCTTCCTGCCATGACAATAAAAACCTTAAAACCATGGACTGTCTCTTCTCATCAGGATCCACCATGCTGGAGCAATGGAGCAGGTCTTCCTCTAAAGAGCCACATCTAACCTCCCACAAGGAGGCCTCTCTGCCTCTGGAGACATGGCTTCCGCTGAGCAAGCCAAGCAGTCCCGGGCTAGAGCCAGCCCGGTGCCCTCCCCCCAGCTCTTCCACGTCATCCAGCAGCATCTGGGGTGTCCAAGAGCCTGAGAACCTGTCGTACTCGGCCTCCGTGCAGACCCGGGGACCCTGAGCCAATTCTGGCAGTTCTGCAGGGACCTCAGACTATGATTTCCTACCTTCAGCAGGGTCTTGTGGCCTCTTACAGCCCAACACCTTCCTGGCGGTGGAGTGGGGTGTATGCAGTCCTGCCTTGCCCAATGGCCTGAGCCCTGGGCTGGACATGGGACCCATTTTAACCCACACAAAGATAGGGGAGAAAAAAATGGTAAATAGGACAAGGGGATATAAATCTGTTTAGAAGTAGTTCTTTGGGGGTGATTCCAATCTCTGTCAGGATACCAACAGTCCAGTTCAAAAGTGTCACTAAACACAAATCAGTAATGGTAGCATGATCCAGCAGAAACCACCAGGCCTCCACCAAATTGGCACTAGTCACCAGGAGTGACAAGGACCGGCCAGAAAGCTAAGAGTTTTCTGCTCTGCCTTTCAACGAAGCAAAGACCGATAAAGCATGGCACAGCTAGCCTTGCAAACAGCCTGTCACTGTCAGTATATCCTATAGACACACTCTCCAAATATCTTGTGTCTTCCCAAGAGGTTCCCAAAGAAACCTCTCTGGTGAGGTCTGAGAGCTACACTAATCTATGTGTCTAGGAAGAGATAGGGTGCCATTATGAGGATGGTGCACCATGAAAGGAACCCCTCCCCCCACCCCCAATACACACAGGAAAGTTATGTAACTATTCAGGATTTCTTTTTAAAGTAAAAAGCAAACATGAGAGATTGCATGCAATAATAAAAACTTCTGAGTTTGAGCATCTAGTCTCTAGGATTAATTCTTAGGGAAACTCATTAAGTGGACCCTTTGGCCAGGAAGTCCTGGGGAGAGGATCCTAGAAGACATATGGGAGAAGTTGAGGAGAACCAAACCATGGTGGAGATTGTTCTTCATGGAAAGTCAAGAGAATTTGGGGCGGCATTCTCTGTTATTTAATGGAAGTTCGTTTGGTGAGCTTGTAGTTTAAAGAAAGCTACAGGTTAAAAAAGAGGACCAGTCCTTGTATCCTGACCCTTTGCGATCTGCCACACTTAGAACAACAGTAAACACAGGAAAGCTTGCTTATTGGACACCGAGACTTCGGAATGAGAGCGGTGTTACTCAGCCACAGATGGTCCACAGGGATGGCTGAAGTGGTGGTGAGTTTGTGCCTTCTGATTGGTCAGCATACACAAGCTTGGCTTCACATGCAAAATCATTAAAGACATTGTATGAATTGTTTTTTTAGACTCTGTGTATTAGGCATATATGAAACAAATAAATTTAAAGTTTCTTTTCTGGGATAACATTATATACATAAATGTTCCAAATTATAAAGGGATCAAAAAGATCCCAAATCAGAAACACTTCTGATCTCAAGCATTTTGGTTAAGAGAGATCCAGTTATTTATTCATTTATGTATTTATGTATTTATTTCATATGAGTACACTGTAGCTGTCTTCAGACACACAGGACTGGAAGAGGGTGTCAGATCCCATTACAGATGGCTGTGAGCAACCCACCATGTAGTTGCTGGGAATTGAACTCAGAACAGTCAGTGCTCTTAGCCTTTGAACCATCTCTCCAGCCCAAATATTCAACTTCTAATATGGTGCCATGTCTCATCCCAGGTAGGTGATCTCTTTATGGTGCAAACACTGTGTGGCCCCTGGGCCTCCATTTTAACTGTAACTCACTCTGTCTTAGGCAAGATGGAGGAGTTCAGTTGGCTAGACACTTGGGGTCTGAGGGATATGGAACTGAAGTGCTAACGATGAAGGTGGTAGTTAAGTCACTGAGTCTAAGATCTCAGTAAAGAATGGAGATTCAGCCTGCCAAATATCCTGACCCTGGGAGTTTTGAGGTCAGTGTTTAAGGCGAGGGATATGGAGATATAGAAAATTGAAAGTGGCCAAGATGAGTATTAATGTCACAGTTAAGTGACAGGCTAGGAATGCAACACATGTTAGAATAATACATGGGAAGACAGCTAGGTCAGTTCAGTGGGAAATAATTCATGGTCTTCAGTAAGGAAGATCAGGGTGGGACTGAGTTTTAACAGGGGTGGGGCTTGAGGGAGCCCATTCTGCCTTCAAAGGCGAATACAAAGAACTTTTCCTTCCCCGTCATTAAGTTGTCAGATGTCCAAGAGTGCCAGCTTCCGCTGGGATTTGCAAGGATCTCAAGACACTGCACTTTGGGGTTGACCAGATTGTAGACGTCCAGTCAACGAGTAGCCATATCTGGGGACAAGGGTAGTTGTCATCCTTGCTAAATAGTCATTGAGAAGAGTGCTACCAGATATCCTAGGCAGTCCTGGCCAGATGCCATAGGACAAGGCAGTGGCATGGCTCCCAGGCACAAGTGACCACTTCGCCTGGAGGTGAAATGTCATGCACTGCCTTGGACTTGATTCTTTCCTCTACCTCCACCTCCACCTCCACCTCCTCCTCCTCCTCCACCTCCACCTCCACCTCCACCTCCACCTCCACCTCCACCTCCACCTCCACCTCCACCTCCACCTCCACCTCCACCTCCACCTCCACCTCCACCTCCTCCTCCACCTCCTCCTCCTCCTCCTCCTCTTCCTCCTCCTCCTCCTCCTCCTCCTCCTCCTCATTCTCTTCCTTTTCCTCTTCTTTCTCTGTTTTGTTTTTGGGGATTTTGTTTGTTTTACTTTGTTTGTTTGTTTGGTTGGTTGGTTGGTTGGTTGGTTTGGTTTGGTTTGGTTTGGTTTTAGAGACAGGGTTTTTCTGTGCAGCCCTGGCTGTCCTAGAACTCACTCTATAGACCAGACTGGCTTTGAACTCAGACCTTTGCTTATCCATGACATTTCTGCCAACTGTTCTGTCTTTCCTGTGGGTCTTTTCAACTTCCTTGATAGACAATGCTTTTGAAACACAAAAGTTAGGGAGAGTCTCTTCCTGGTTGGTTGTTTTGGTTTGGTTTGGTTTGGTTTGGTTTGGTTTGGTTTGGTTTTTTTTTTGTTTTGTTTTGTTGTTGTTTGTTGTTGTTGTTTTTCAAGGCAGGGTTTCTCTGTGTAGTCCTGGCTGTCCTGGAACTCACTCTGTAGACCAGGCTGGCCCCGAACTCAGAAATTTGCCTGCCTCTGCCTCCCAAGTGCTGGGATTAAAGGCGTGTTCCACCACTGCCTGGCCTCCTGGCTGTTTTTTAAAACCTGTTTATTATAATCTCCTTTCTCTGAGCCGATCAACACAGAAAAGCCCTGCTGTCTCAGGTTGTAAGGAAGCAGCAAGCAGGAAAAGAAACTTTAGGGTTTGGGAGCAAGTATGGCCCAGACAACAGAGTTTTTCTTTCAAGGACTTAACTCTTGAGCAAAGAAATAACTGCTTCCACATTGTCTATCACTATGGCATAGAGACACTACAGAGGAGACCTTTGGCAAGTTCTTCAGGAACATCAAATGGGTACCCTAGACTAAACTTGGGGGTAGGAAGGTCTCATCATACATAGTCAAGGGTGTGGACCTGCAGAGAAGTCCACCAACAAGGTCATCCTACAGAGCCTGAGAGGAAGGAAGCTGGAAGGTTTCTCCCAGCCTACAAATATCCTTTCTCAGTGTGAGAGCCCAAGCATCAAGCAGCCTGAGCACTGGAAAATGAGACCGGAGCATAGGCTCTTTGATCAGAGGAGGAGCTGTGGGCTGAGGCTGACATGGCTTGGCAAAATCACAGCTACTGTTGAGTGGAATGATACTGCTTTCTGACTCTGGTGGTGTTGAAGGTAATAAGTGGAATGACTTGTGTCATGACTCTACCGAGGAGTGGCTTCCCAGGGTCTAAGCCTGTGCGCCAAGATGAAGCAATTTTGAGTAGTGAGGCCCCTCTGCTCATGAAATATAATAAAGCTCTATGTAACTCCTGTGTTTAGGGTTTACATGTGAAATGACTGCCTCTCTTAAAATGTTATCATCTGGGGGGGTCACTTCCATAGGACACAGAGCACCTGAACAGAGCCTCTATCCCATCAGATCAACTTCAGAGACTGAGCCTGTTTAAGTAGAAGGTCGGGGGTTGGCCACAATCACCAGAATTCTTAAGATATGTCTGTGGCTTCTGTGTCCCACACCAACATTCAACCTACCCTGCCAGGCAGTTGTAAGTGGGAACTGCTAGTTTATGTGAACTCCAGGCAAAGGAGTTTCCTTCCTCCAAGGGCCTGTGCATTTCCATGAGGCAGAGAGCAGTGGTCACACCCAAAGATCTCCACTTAAAACGGGCTCATTTTCGATCCTGAGGGTCCACCTTTGTGTAAATGTAGGGCACGTTCATTTCAGGGTAAACCTTGTGGTGGTAGGGGATACATCTGAAAAACAGAATAGAATCCGTTTTTCTCCCCAGAGGGACAGGCAGGGGGACTCTCACTTCCTGTCAGTTCAATGAAAAACAATGATGGGGGGGGGGGTGAAAGGGGAGGAAAAAAAAAAGAAATGGAGCCCTCCCTTTTGTGTCTGGCCTTCGACATGAACTCCTGATAAGATCCTGGAAAACAAGCAACATTTCTAACAGCCTGTTTGCCCTCTTCAGCTGAGAAAACAGCAAGAGCCAAATCGAGGGACAGGGGCGACCTCTATTGTGAACGTGGCCAGGCGGACTTTTTGTCGCCAAATGGCAAAGCCCGAATGACTGAGATAAGGAATATAATAACATTTTCACATGAACCTTGCATTCTTACCTCTTCTATAGGAAAGGAAGGATATCCCTGCAGGAAGGAGGAAGTGGGGCCCTGCCCATGTCCGACCGCAGCGCAGGGACTGCATTGTCCAGGCCTTCGTGGTGACTCAGGAAGAGGGTACGGAAGTTTCGACAGGAAAACAGAGAAAAGTTCAAACGTAAACAGCGTCCAAAAAAAATTTACCAATAGCACACTAGATTTCCTCTCTGGGCCTTCCTGTGTTTCAGAGCATCTCTGGGCTGGCAGATTTTAATCTCGGCTTCTGTTCACCTTGGTAACCTCCAGCAGGGCGACCATACTGTTTCCCTCCTCAGTAAGTCAAGAGGATGTGTTTGCTATGGCAATGGAAACAAAAACAACCCCTTTCCATAGACTGTATCCTGCCTGGCCAGGCCGGACTCTGTTCTTTCTTTTCCATTGGTCATTTCTGGGGAGGGTAGGAGCTTGCCCTGATCTGCATGTGGTAATTGGCAGCTTGTGGTTAGCAGGGCTTAAGCAAGCCCAGTGCTCAGTGCCCCCCTTCTCAAGGCAAGGGTTTAGTTGGGCTGCCCAGTTTAGCCTAGGGATGGGTTTTGAGTTTCACTCCTAAGGGCATTTGGGGAGTTGAACCTGGTCCTTCCCAAAAGTTCCAGAGGGGTTGTGATTTCCTTCCCCACACCCTGTATTCTGTGCTCCCAAGGGACGCTGCATGGTGACTCTGGGTTTAAAGTTAGGAAAATCGAGGCTATAACAGAAAGAAACAGTCCCACTGCTGAATCTGAAGTTTAGCAACAACAACAACAACAACAACAACAACAACAAGACACAAAAGACAGTGGCTTCAGAGTCTCCTGCCCTCCGTTCAGTCCCAACCCTTTGTATGGAACCAAAATGGCTCTCTTAGGGGAGCTGGGAAGATGGATGACAGGAGAGAGGGGGAGGGAGGGAAAGGGAGAGGAAGAGAGGGAGAGGGGGAGAGGGGGGAGAGGGGGAGGAGAGGGAGGGGGAGAGAGAGGAGAAGAGGGAGGGGGAGAGGGAGGGGGAGAGGGAGGGGGAGAGGGAGGGGGAGAGGGAGGGGGAGAGGGAGGGGGAGAGGGAGGGGGAGAGGGAGGGGGAGAGATGCTATATGCTGTCAGACTCCCTGCTGAGTGCTAAGGTCCGTGCAAGGGCAAATCTTAAACAGAGGGAGTTTCTCTCTGCTTTCCCAGACACTGAAAGCCTTACAACAGTAGCTAAGAACTGCAAAGGCACTTCTAAAGTGGTCTTAGCGGGGGCTGCTAGGCACTACAAGGAACACTGGTAACCTCTGAGATAGACCTGGTCACACATTTCAGGAACAGTTACAGGTAATAGACATACTTCTCTCATGCTGCGGTTATGGGAAATTAAAGAACCCTCTGTCCACTCAAAACTGCTCTTAAGCTCAAGTGTCTTTCACAGTCCCTCCATGGAAGAGTTCCAAGTGGGCTGCTATAGCGTTTTAAGGGATATCTTTTTCTGAACTGCCTTTTCCAGAATAAACGACCACCATAATGTTCAACCAGGGACCAATTCTTCACTTACGTATGCAAAGCAAACTGTGGCTTGTTCTTTAGATATGCTTCTCACTACAGAAAGCTTTTGTGTGTACCTCTGGGGGATGGGAGAATAGTGCATAGAAACCCCAGGTGCACCAACAGGGTGACCTCGAGTTATAAAGCTGGTTTCAAGCTGTTTGAGATGGATTGAGGAAGTTCAGCTGAGAGCAAGGCCTGCATCCTTAGAAAATAGGACACAAAGATCAAAGATCATATTCCTGCCCCTTATGTATAGTGAACAACTGTTGATTCCATCCATCCATCCATCCATCCATCCATCCATCCATCCATCCATCCATCCATCCACCCACCCACTCATTCATCCACCCACCTATCCATCCATCCATCCATCCATCCATCCACCCATCCACCCATCCACCTATCCAACTATCCATCCATTCATCCATTCACACATATCTTTTATTGAGATATTGGGCACTGAATTAAGTTTTAAGGACAATTGAGGAGGGCTTAAATATAATTTAGCAGCTAGTGGCAAGGCATTGGCCCCACATCAGAAAGGACCCTGGAGACCTCATGGACATACTGTAGGCAATTTCTGTCAGATGGTGGCTCTGTGTCACTTGGGGGCATTTTAATATGACAGTAACCATCACAGCTGTGTGGCAGCATGACAGCCCACTACACCTTGAGTTCAGTGGTGTATAATGCACAGATTCCAGCTCTGAGAGCTGACATTCGAGGTTGGCACCTCTCAATCAGAAGCCACTGCCAGGGAGAACTATATGCATCTTAGGTTGATTGGTGCTGGTCCTACAGAGGCCAAGGAGGGTCTTAGTTCTGTAAGAGAGAGCAGCATGGGTAGAGGGACTGACTGTTGCCTTCAACTTGGACAAGAGTTTTGTTGAGAATGACAAGCAGAAGAGAGACTGCTCTGGGATTCTGAGCTCTGTTCCACATGGCTCAACAGGAGGTCACTTCTGCCAGGAGAAGCAGGCCTGCCATACTCTGAAACCAGTGGGCTTTGCTTTTGAGTGGGAGACCTTCAAAGCATCCAAGCAGACACTTGGCTTCTTCTGAGCTCCAGCATCTCATCTAACACCAAGACCACATTCTTTTCTGTCTGCACAGAGACTACCTCATTTGGCTCTCCATCAGTCTTCCCATAGTACCTTTCCAGAAGCAGAATCGTGGATCTGTGGATCTGAGGCCTTTCCAGCCAACTCCTCGGTACCTGCTACCCTGTTTAAGCCCCTAACGTGCTATTCCTACTCTCCCCTCAGCCTGCAGTGTCTCCCCTTCTGCCATCTGTGGCACCCCCACAGTCACTCAACAAATTCTTAGGAGCCACTTATCTCGGCCAGGGAACAGGACATCTGCTGAAGGCACAGCAACAGCCAAGATAGACATGACCCTGAATTTAAAGGGACACTGCCCTGGCGATAACAAGAAGGGTCAAGATGTAGTCTGTTCTCTCAAGAGTTTTGTCTTAAGTAATTCTATTTCAATGCATTACATAGATGCTGGGATATAATTTATTGAGGCTGTTTGTATTTGTTTAAATACATTTATCACTAAAACCTTGAACATATATGAAGCCCATAGGCCTTAGTATGTTCACATGACCCAGACTGTCTTTCCGGTGGGGAAAATGTCAGAAACAGTATGGCCTCAGGGCCCTCAAGACCAAGTTTTCAACACAAAGGGGATTTATTTTCCACAGAGGGACAGAAGGCAGGAAATAGAGACAAAGGCAGGAGATAGAGGATGAAGGAAAAGGGGAAGGGAACAAAGGAGACAGGGCAGGGATATTTGTTTGGGGGAGGACTGCCTCTGGATAGAGAGGAGACAGATGCGACCCACAGGAAAATGGTGTATTATAAAGGTAAAGGGGAAACTCCACGTTAGGATGAGGTCTTTAATTTTAATTGTGAATGCTAGTAATGTTAATAATTATCTCTTTATATGTATTTTTTAAATTAAATATAATTCAATTATTTAGCATAATTATGTTAAAACATAATTATTGATTCTTTGTGAATTTCCTATCATGTACCTCAACCCCATTCATTTCTCAGTTCTTAGTTATCTGCCCTCCACCTTTATAACCTCTCCAACAAAACAAAAATAAACAAACAAAAAACCAAAAAACCAAAAAAATAACCTCCTTGCCATGGAAGCTGCTGTCTGCCATGTGTCATGGTGTGTCACATAGTCTACCCTTTTGCCCACATAGTTTTCCTTGCAAACGTTCACTGTAATGAGTCATGGGTCTGGCTTGAGGCCTCTTCTGCTACACCATCAATCCTGGACCCTCGCTGGGACTCCTCTCTGCTTTCCTGCTGTTGCTGTGTGTCATGGAGATCCTACAGCTTTGGCTCAGCACAACTGACCCAAACAGGGCTTTTGATAGCTGGACCTTGGTAGCCAGCCTCAGGAGGAGGAGGAAGTAGCCAAATAAGGGAATAAACCTTGGTAACTAGCCAGCTCTAGGAATATAATTTAACGGTTTTTAGCAAGGCAGGGGGGTGGGGGAAGGGCTAGGCCTTCCAGAGCCCTGCTTGCCACTCTTGAGCTGGTCAGAGTCCCTTCAGAAAGGTCACCCGGGCTCATGCCTTTTGACTAATGGTAGAGCCGGTAGTATTACCTGGGGGGTGGGGGTGGGGAGAGGGGGAATGCCAGGTTTTAGGTCACAGGCTCTCTCATTTATTATAACAATTCAAGAGGCAGATGAATATCACCCCCATTGTACAGATATGGAAACTAAGGCTCAGAGAGGATAATAGTCTAAGAAAAACAAAACTTTTATTCGTTAAATAAGCAACTGATTTGACATTGTTGCTCCCAGGGGTGGGGGGTGGGGTGGGGGTGGGGTGGGGGGTGGCTTTAAATAAGATATTTAACAACTGGTTTGGTGTAGATACTAAATACCCAGACAGGTGCCAGGCCAGGCTACCAAGTCTGAGGTCCCCCAGGGGAGGCTAGATGATTAGTGTAACCCAGTCAACAGCAGAGCGGGCCAAGATGGCACGGAGCTAGTACTTTGCTATTCGAAGGACTAGCCTTGCTTATACAGCCCCGCCAGGCCTCATGGAAACCCTTCCTGTTGGCAGGCTGTGTGACTAGTGAGACAGTGTGCCTATTACTAAACTGGAGACTTATTAAGGGTCACTGTGACCTTTACAGACCATTACACATGTCTGTGTGCTTTGGTAAAAGGCTGAGATGGTGAGTCTGATTTTCTACACTGCCTTTGGTTATTCAAACCTTTCTTTCCTGATTCTAGACCAGGGCAGTAAAATCATGTTTTACTTAGTCCACGCAGAAGCGTCTCATTTTAAAGTATAATAGGTCGTGTATGAATGAGTGTGTGTGTGTGTGTAAGTGTATGTGTGTGAGTTTTAGGGTGAATGTTTGAGTGTATAAGTGTGTATGTGAGTGTGTGTATGAGAGTGAGACTAAGTGTATGTGTGTATGAGTGTGAGTGTACGTGAGTATGAGTGTGAGTGTTTGTATAAAAGTAGTGTGTATGAGTATATAAGTAGATGAGTGTGAGTGTGGATGAGTGTGTATTTGTGAGTATATGTGAGTGTGACTGTGTATGGGGGAGTGGATGTGAGTTTAAGTGTGTGAATGTGTATGAGTGTGAATGTGAATGTGAGTAAGTGTGTAACTGTTTGGAGGTATGGGTGTGAATTTGTGGGTGTGAGTTTGAGTGTGTGAGTGTGTCTGTAACTGTGTGTGTGAGTGTAAGTGTATGAGTGTGAGTATATGGGTGTGTGACTGTGTGTGAGTGTGACTGTGTATGGGTGTGTGTGTGAGTTTGAGTGTGTGAGCGTGAATGTGTGAATGTGTATGTGACTGTGTGTGTGAGTCTAGGTGTGTAAGTGTGAGTATATGTGTGTGTGAGAGAGAGACTGTGTATGGGTGTGTGTGAGTGTGTGTGAGTGTGTGACTATGTGAGTGGTGAGTTTGAGTGTGTGAGCGTGAATGTGTGAGTGTGATTGTGTGTGTGAGTCTAAGTGTGCATAAGTGTGAGTGTGTGTGTGTCTGTGAGTATGTCAGGGAGTATATATTTTCATGCTGACTTCCTCATCCTTCATCTAGGACCTACAATGAAAGTAGTATGATTTATGATCTTTTCCATTCTACAGAGGAGAAAAACTAAGACACAGAGAGTCTCATCTTCTGCTCACAGTCACAGGTAGAGGCAGACTCTCAACTACCCAGCCTTGCTCCAGAGTAATAGCTACTGACTAAAGCATGGTTTGAAATCTTTGCTGGCACTGAAAAACAAACAAACAAACAGGAGAGGAAAGACTGAAAAATGAATGGACAGATTTTTTTAGCTTGTCCTGATTTAAAAAAAAAAATCTGTAAGTAGCCATGAGTTTATGTTTGCCAAGGCAAATGTCAGCTCATTTCTCAGGCTTTCCCCAGTCTCCACTATTCCCTGCTGCCTCACAACAGCAAGGCAGCATGGCAATTTCTGCTTCCCAAGCATGTCACTGTTCTGCCGCCTGCTCCTGTCACTTATCTGTCACTCACCTGGGCCCAGTGGACATTTGTGATGCCTGTGGTTCCTCTGTTAGACAATTCATAAAAAAACGGTACGTATCTAGGTCAAAAACTAGACTGGCAAGCAGAAGGCAAAAATCAGTGGCTGGGGCCGTGTGTGTGTGTGTGTGTGTGTGTGTGTGTGTGTGTGTGTGTGTGTATAAGTAACATAATCATGATACATCACACACACTTGTGAAAAAGCCAATAAATGCATTATTGCATATGTAAGAGATCTCTGTGTGGGCTCGGTCCCCAAGACCAAGTTCTCAACCCAAAGGAAATTTATTTGCTCCAGAGGGACAGACAATAGAGACAGAGAATAAGAGGCAAAGACAGGAGATGGAGGATGAGGGAGAAGGGGAAGGGAACAAGGGAGATGAAGAAGGGGTATTTATCCATGGGAACAAAGGACTGCCTCTGGTTAGAGAGGAGACCAACATGGCACATAGGAAAATGGTGGCTTCTAAAGGAGAACTCTGTGTTAGAATAAAGTGTTTGATTTTAGTTAGGTGAGCCAAAGCGGGGTTTTGATTGCTGGGCTTCAATACTCTGATTGCTGGACCTTGGTGGCCAGCCTCAGGAGGAGGATGTGACTAAATAAGAGACTAGACAATGGTGGCTAGCTCTAGGAATGTAATCTGGAGGTTTTTAGCAAGGAAGAAGAAATGGGGGAGAAGGGCAAAGCCTGCCTGAGCCTTGCTTGCCCTGTTCAAGCTGGCCAGAGTCCCTTGAGGTATAACTAACATATGCTAATAAAGAGAAGTCATAGCCCACCCTAACTTCTCTCTCTCTCTCTCTCTCTCTCTCTCTCTCTCTCTCTCTCTCTCTCTCTCTCTCTCTCTCTCTCTCTCTCTCTTTAAGATTGTGTGTGTGTGTGCTCTATCTGCATGTACACCTGTGTACCAGAAGAAGGCAAGAGCCTTAGATCCCATTATAGATGGTCATGGGCCACGATGTGGTTGCTGGGAATTGAACTCAGCACCTCTGGAAGAGCAGCCAGTGCTCTTAACCGCTGAACCATCTGTCCAGCCCCAACTTTTCTTTCCTAGACAAGTGTGAAAAAGCATTATGGTTACTCTGACAACACATGTTTTTAGGAGTCCAGAAGCGCATGGCAGGAGGCAGGTGGGCTCACTTCCCTTGTGAGCCTGTACTAAGACGGAATGAAAGGAGAATGGCCAGAAGCAAGTGAGGTAAAGCCATCGTGGACAAGTTAAAGCTTCAGCACAGAGTGTCTGATTCACCTCGAACCTGAACTGTGTTCAGATATGAAATTTACACTTGGAGGAAAAAAAGGTGTTCTGGTCATTAAATGAAATTCTTTACCATTTCCTACAAACATCCAGCATTGTGAAAACATTATTATAAGCCAGTTGGATTCTCTTTATAACTCCACTGGAATTTTTGCTTTAGATGGGAGCCGGCAGCTGAGCGGCCCCACTGAAGACCCGATCCTTTTCTTGTGCAGCCCTGCAGGAAGCGTTCTGGAAACTCCTTTTAGGAGCTAATTGCCAAAGCCAGTGTGCGAGCCACCTTTCCTAAGACTTTTATATGGTTTTATTTTCAAACATGATTTTGATCCAAAATAGAAACCCTCACCTTTCCCAACATTATCCAAACGATACCACGGTTACAAAATGGAATTCATCAGAGAACAATTATCTACTTGTACTGAGAAAATCATTAGCAACACTCTTCAAAGGTGGGCCTTGCGTGTCTCAACAACAATAAATCATTGAAGTAAGAACAGTCCCCAAGGTGACCTTGAATGAGCCACTACTGATTTGCCTGTTTAGGCGGGTTTGTTTAAGGAATCTACAAAGGGAGTTCTGAATATGTGTGCTACTTTTTGAAGAATTGTGTGTTTACATATGAGCAAATTGTAGGCATGTACACTAAAGTATGAATTATAGTTCTTTCTGCGTGGTACCATTACATATGAGTTTTAAGGTTTTTTTTTTTTTTACCAATGTTAATTCAAAAGAACGCAGTGCTGATTGTCACTGGGTTAAAAACATTAAGAACATGGTAGGTAGGCTCTTTACAATTTTGTATATAATGACAGGGTATAGGGTTTTTTTTAAACAATAAAAAGTTATTTCTGCTCTAAAAATGGTACAATTCTATATCCATCTGCCAAGTTAAAAAAAAACAAACAAAAAATAAGGATGAAGAGGGTCTATTTTTGTCACCTGACCTATTGAGGTAACCAGTTTTCTTGGAACACCCCAAATTCTGCTCTTAGAGCCACAGCCAGATGAAATCTCTCTCTCTCTCTCTCTCTCTCTCTCTCTGTATATATATATATATATATATATATATATATATATAGTTTGTTTGTTTTTGTTTTTTTGAAGACAGTTTCTCTGTATAGTCCTGGCTGTCCTGGAATTCACTTTGTAGACCAGGCTTGCCTCGAACTCAGAAATCTGCCTGTCTCTGCCTCCCAAATGCTGGGATTAAAGGCGTGTGCCACCACTGCCTGGCGCCAGATGAGATCTCAAGCAAGCAGCCATCCACAAATGCAGTGACTTGGAAAAGAGTAACAAAAAACAGAAAGTGGGGAGGCTGGAGGTATAAGGTCCAAACCTGCCATTTTTGGTGCCTTTGAACACAAATGAAGATAGTTTAGCTGTCCTGGGCCTGGGGTTTTCATTTATTCCATGTTTGCTTATTTGCTTTACCCTCACCATCACCGGACGCCAAAGGCAGATAAAAAAATAGGAATGGATTCCTCGTGTTTCTGCAAACCAGAAAAACCACTATGAATGTGCCAGTGTATCATGTAGGTCTTCTTGTTACATGACATCACTGCACAAAGAGAGAGGTGGGCGGAGCAAGGTGCTTCTTCAAGAACCTACTTTGGCAATTAAAAGAAAAAAAAATCCACCCATGAGCACAGAGCCCTCACAACCTGATCACTTCAGGAAAGTTCAGACTCTCAAAGGTATTGGCAGGGAACCAGATTCCTATCACAAACCTTAAAGGCTGTGTTGAAACCCGTAGCAGCTCCTTCTCCTGAATAAAGGAGCTGTACTAAGTAGTCCCTGGCAACCTTGACATTCAGTGGCTCCGTAAACTCATCCGAGTAAATCGTGAGACAAAATATACTGTTAGTTGTGAAGTAGGTGGTGTGACCAAGAGGCCTGCAGATTGCCAAATAGGAGCTTGGCTGCAAGTGGAGGTGGCTCCCCTCCCCCCGCCAACCCTGACCCTGGAGTAGATAGGTCCAGAGAAGGTGGATGCCAGGTAGGAAACAGAGGTCATTACTCAGCTGTTAGGGTCAATCTTAAAAGACAGGCTTTGTGAAGAAGAAAAACTACTGTGTACGAGCTGTTGCTGGTCACGGGGGAGGGGGAGAGGAAACATGGGGAGCGGGAGGTGGCGGTGGTTAGCTTGCCTTTCTATAGGGAGAGGAAAGAATGTGGTCTCTTGCAGCAGAGACTGTAGTATATGTAATTCAGCAGATGGGAGTCTAAGGGAAAGGGAAACAAAGGCATAAGTTAGAAGCGCGCATCGTTCAGGTCCCTTGAGCAAGCCTCGGGGATTGGGGAGTGTCCAGGTAGCAGTGGGGAGATGAGCTGAGCTCTGCCCTTCCAGGCATCCCATAAACCCATGCGGCATCCACAGTCCAGTCTCTCTAACAAGAAGAGTCTTGGATTGCTTTGTTTCCTCTGGGCCTACACGTGGTCTGTAGGAGACAAAGAAGTTCCTCTAGCTCGATAGTTCTCAACCTTCCTGTTGCTGTGACCCTTTGATATAGTTCCTCATGCTGTGGTGAGCCCCCCTGGCCCAACACACACACCCCTTAAAAATCATTTTGTTGCTACTTCATAACTGCAATTTTGCTACTGTTACGAATCATAATATAAATATCTGTGTTTTCTGATGCTCTCAGGTGACCTCTCCCTCAACCTTCCAAGAGGGTCCACTCAATCCTCCAGGGGGTCATGACTCACAGGTTGAGAAACACTGCTCTAGATACTCTCTCAAGCCATCTGAAGATGCAGGCTTGAAAGCTGGTGGGTCAAGAATGTGGTTACCACTCACTCCCTCGCTCTTGGGTGTGACTGCTCAGCTGAAGGTTAGACGCCAAGCTGGTCCCACACTTCCCAGAGGCAGATACTGTTCTTAGGGGCTCCAAGGCCAAAACGGCTAAGCTGCAGGTCAGTCTGGGGCAAGGCAGGAGAAAGTGCTGAGCTGTCCCAGAGCAGAAGCAGAGGTGACCACTCCCAGCCCACACAAGCCCTGCCCAAAGCTCTGTCGGCCACCCTTTGACCCTGCAGCTAGAGGCCCCTCCCTGGAGCCTGAGGAGGGAGGGAAGCCAGGAAGTAACGGTGATAGCAATTTTCATCTTTGAATTAGCTGATTATTTGGGGGGGAAACAGATTGTTTTAAACAGGAAGAGGCCGATACCTTCTAATAGCGAGTTTAAGTTTCTCCCACCCCAGCACAATCATAGCAAAAATGGAAGATGGGGAGCCCAATTTTAGAAAATGAGAAAAATCAGATAAGTTAGTAAGCCAACTTGAGCTGTGGTTCAAACATTCCCCCTTTTCACTAAGTATAAAAGTATGACTGCCATTAATCCTATGAAGAAAAGGTCTCTGGAGCTTTAAATGCATTTAATCAGGGCACATACATAGACTGGCAGACAGCCCTCAGGGACAGCTTCTGGCAGGAAGTGGTGTTAGAACTGTGGGTTGAAGGAGGGGTTAGATCGGCATGGGAAAACAAAATAAAACAAAACCCAACCCCTGGAAGGGAGAGGACCTGTCCACTGGAGGTTAGATGGGCTAGAGGGCCTGGAAGGGCCAGCGAGTTGTCTCAGAAGAAAGGTTGGGGTCAGGTATTGAGGGCGTTCTTACCTAGTTCTCTCACCACAGTCAAATGGATTGGAAAACAGCAACCAGGAGAGTGAATTTCCCCAGCTGGAATCATAATGAGACACTCAGATGCAGCAAATATGACAGAGGGAGAGAATGGGAACCAAGGCAGCTATAGACCAACAGTGCTGACCACCCCTGCCAAATCCCACAACCTCCTTGGCCACCAGGTATTCCGGGGCCCAGACAGTCTCCCCAGAGCTCCACAAGGATGGCTTAGCAGTAGGGTTGTCCTTGTGTTGGGGAGTCAAAAGACACAGCAGGAGGAGGTTGGTGTGCTCCTGGTCAGTTCTGGAGACCTCAGAGTATGACATATGGATTCTGTGGGGGCTCTGGACATGAAGTGGCGTCTCTAAGACACCTCGTCGCTGTGTAGAGAGTTTTGTAATGGTGCCAGAGCAGAGAGAACTGAGCCTAGACGATGTAGAACGGTTGGCCTCCTTCTCTCTTCAGCCAGGCTCCTGCTCTAAGTTGCCAATATTCCTGTCAAGAATATCATAATCTCTCACCATGTCTTTGCACTCTTCATTTTATTTTCTTGACATTTAAAAAAAAAGAAACAATTTGCTTATTTTTATTTTATATGCATTTGTGCTTTGCCTGCACCTATGTCTGTAAGGGGGTGTCAGATCCCCTGGAACTGGAGTTATAGACAGTCGTCAACTGTCCTTTGGGTAGTGGGTATTAAACCCAGGTCCTCTGGAAGAGGACCAGCACCCAGTTAGCACCTGTCAGGTGAGCTTATTAACAAGTGGATGAATGTGTGGATGTCTCTCTTATTAAAGACAGAGCAAGGCAGCCAGGCAGTGGTAGCGCATGGTTTAAATCCCAGCACTTGGAAAGCAGAGGCAGGTGGATCTCTGAGTTTGAGGCCAGTCTGGTCTACAGAGGGAGTTCCAGGACAGCCAAGGCTACACAGAGAGAAACCTTGTCTCAAGAAACAACAAGCAAATAAAAAACAATTATAAAATATAGGGATGACTATAAACGTAAATGTGAGCAATATGTGCTTAGCACTGGGGCTGCTGACAGATATAAGGCAAGATGTTCAGGGGCGTTCTGCCTGCAGCCCCCTTATGGAGATAAACGTAATAGAAATAACCTCGAGGGAAACTCTAGAAGACATTCGGCAGCCTCAGTAAAGCATGTCGACTGTGCTTGGGAAATTGGAAATATCCCTTAGATCCAAATTTAGCTCAACCATTAGTTCTGATATGGATTTAACTTTGAGTGTTTCTCCAAAGACTCAGATATTAGGAGTCTTGCCCTTGTGGTGGTGCTCTTGGGAGATGCTGGAACTGCAAGGAGTTTGAAATAGTAAAAAGAGTTGTAAGGAAATTGACAGGGATTGAGTGGCCCTGGCCCCTTCCATCTCCTCTCCTTGGCTCCCTAGCTATGTGCTGAGGAAGTTCTACTGCATACTTCCAATGATGTGTTGGCTTGCCACAGGCCCCTAAGTAACAGGGCCAACCAACTAACCGCAGACTGCTGTTGTGGATGGCCTTGATGCTGTTTATATTTTGATGTTAATTCTGCTTTCCCAGGAGAGGTTGTCTGGAAGGAGGAATGAGTCATGAACTCAGGTGACTTCTTGTGATCCTTCCTCTAATGAATAAAAAAACAAAAAAACAAAAAACAAAAAACAACCAATCACTGAGCTAGTAGGCGGGACTTCAGGGTTGGATGGGGGAAGAGAGGAGGCAGGAGAGAGATAGGGGCTTTTGGACAGGGACATGGAGAGGACAAGATGTAGCTACTAGTGTCTCCCAGTTGCAATGGCGGACCAGCCAGGATTCACCACCGGAGGATTTAGATTTAATATGGCTTACAAGATTAGGATTCTAGTCATTACGCCAAAGATGGAGTTACAATTGTTTCTAAACTAAGTTTGTGTGGTAGGGCAGCAGGCACCAAGGCATGAGTTTGCCAGATGTGTACCACAAAAGGCTATGGGAGTTTTGAAGCATGGGGCTGGTATGGTAGGGACCCACCAGTGGGAACTTAGTGAGCTGGGTGGAGAGATTTTGGAGTCACTGAGTCATAGAGTCTCCACGGGATGAGAACAGGCCAGGCAGCCCGCCAGGGCAGAGAGTAGCGCTGGTATAGCGCAGGATGGTGACATTAATATTTCCCACAACAGACTGCAACCTGGAAAACTGTGAGAATAAAAAGTATGACTTTTCTTCTTATGAGTTGACTGCTTCAGGTAGTTTGTTAAACTCTTAGTGTTCCATTGCTGTGAAGAGACACCATGACCACAGCAACTCTTATAAAGGAAAACATTTCACTGGGGCTGACTTACAGTTCAGAGGTTTAGTTCATTGTCAGCATGGCAGGAAGCATGGTGGCACGCAGGCAGAAACGGTGCTGGAGACATTTTGGAAGTTTTTATATCTGGATCAGCATGCAGCAGGAAGACAGAGTGACACTGGGCCCTGCATGAACTTCTGAAACCTCTAAGCCCATCCCTCGTGACATACTACCTCCAACAAGACCACACCTACTCCAACAAGACCACACCTACTCCAAAAGACCACACCCACTCCAACAAGGCCACACCCCCGATATTGCCACTCTCTCTGAGTCTATGGGGGTCATTTTCATTCAAACCTCCACAGTTATAATGACAGATGAAAATTAACTAACACGAGTTCAAGAAACAATAAATGTGGACTTTTACTGTTATATAACACTCTGGACACAGAAAGATGAGCATACTTGGTCCTTGCCCTCAGGAAACACAGCTTTATAAGGGACCCAACCACAGAAACACTGAATTAACATATAAGCTGATTAGTGTGGGAGAAGCCAGAAGAATCACTCAGAACAGCTCTAAGTAGGGATGTATTGGCTTTTCCTGAAGACGGTGAGACCGACTTTGTAGAAGAGCTGGCATCTCATGAGGCCCTGAAACAGAACAGGATTTTAAAAAAGATTTGTTTATTTTTAAATTATGTGTATGTGTGTGCATCTGCAAATGTGTGTTTGTGCATAGGAGTGTGATGCCCTCAGAGGCTAGAAAAGTGGGTCCGATCCCCCTAGAGCTGGAGTTTCAGATGGTTGCAAGCCATCCAGTGTAGGAGCTGAAGCTGAAACTCTAAGAGGCAATTCAGTTGAGCAGATCACTGTAGGGTTTATCGTACCTCAGAAACTTGCTCTACATCTTCCAGGATGTTCAACAGACATATTGTATGAAGAGGAAAAAAAAAAGAAAACACATCACTAAAGCTCTATTTAGTGAAATGCCTACAATAGAACTCCATGAAATGAGATTTGGCTGTAAATCCAGCCATGGCTTGGTAGAAGAATTCCTTGGAATTGGAACCCCCATTCCAACTCAGGAGATTCATAGAATCAAAATGCTGCAGCCAGCCTTGGCAATAGGGCTCTGGTGTTCTGTTCCAAGTCTGTATGTGTACCATATGGCTAAGCAGAAGGAGAAATCCTGAGATGGGAAATGGCTCAATGGACTGGCTTGGTCACTGGGCTGGGACAAAGAGTTAAGAGATTATGCAGGAAGAAGTCCTGGAAGATACACTGGACTGAAGGGTAGGACACCTGACATTGATTCTCTATGAACTTGACAAACCTATGTATGCCTTGGTCATAGTAACTTCACCTATGCTTATTTTTGACTGCATGAGCCTCAAGGCCTTGGTAGGAGACCACAATGATGACCACAGATTCACCCACCGTTGCTTGTTTGTCCATCTTTGCTACACAGTTTTGCTTTTTTCCTATCAAGAGGTGGAATATCTCAAGAGGAAGGGAGTCCCTTTAAATCATGTCTAGTCCGATGACATGATGTGATGCAAAGAATGTAGAACAAGTGGCGCTTTGTTTGACTCTCAGCCCATGGTTCACAACCCTGTTGGGGTTGAATGGCCCTTTCACAGGGGCCACCAAAGACCGTTGGAAAAACATAGATTTATGTTATGATTCATAGCAGTAGCAAAATTACGGTTATGAAGTAGCAATGGAAATAATTTTATGGTTGGGGTCACCACAACATGAGGAACTGTATCGAAGGGTCTCGAGTTAGGAAGGTTGAGAACCACTGCTCTAAGCAGTCAGAGGTTCTGTCTACAAGGACTTCTATGATGAGGCTGTGGCTGTGACATCAAGCCTCAACTCGTCTCCTTGAGATTGAAAGATCAGGAAAAGAAGGTTCAGACTACAGCCAGCGCCAACCACTGGGTGTGGGAGAGACCACCGGGGTTTATCCAACCGCAGTTAATTGACCCGATGAACACTGGGAAGTCAGTAATCTGTACACAGTCAGCAGCACAGCCGCTCAACTGGGCCCAGTCAACATTGCTGAGTCATGAGCAATAAAATGGCTGACATGTTAATCCACAGGTTTTAGGTCTTTGATAGCCAACACTGTGAAGCCAATTTATTGTCCTTAGAGGAATTGGACTGAGTGACGTTTATGTTGGGTTCGGCTTTGATGCAAAGAACTGAGACAAGGGTTAAGTGAAGCTTCAGTCTTCTCACCCTTGACCTTTAATACTTTCAACACTATTAAGTGGACCAACTAGAGCAGCAGGTTCTCAACCTGTGGGTCCAGACCCCCTCTGAGCAGTGTCAAATGACTCTTTCACAGGGGTCACCTAATGAAAATAATTTTATGGTTGTGGGCAGGGTCACCCTAACATGAGGAACCGGATTAATGGGTTTCAGCATTAGGAAGTTTGAGAACTACTGCTCTAGAGTTTAAACCACTGCTATTTCCCACTGTAAGACAATTCAAATGCTCCCAACAAAAGACTCAAAGCCGTAGTCAATGAAATGAAAATTGCAATAGGTTAACAGGGAGAAGTCCACAACGGATTTATTAATGAAATGTGTACATGTACAAAAACCATATAGAATATAAATGCCCAGGTTCAATGACAGAGCATTAGCTTAGCGTGTATAAGGCCTTGGGTTGGAGGCCCAGTGCCAAAAAGGAAGAGCCAAAAACAATAAATACTCAAAGATGACATCAAACAGTAGGAGCTTAGGTGCCATTCTGTACAGGACAAAGGGAAATGGGGGCGCTGTGGGCACTTTAGATGGGTAGCAAAGGCTTGTTAGAGAAAATGAGCTAGCGTGAAGAGCAGATAATACCACAGAACAAAGTTCTCTGGTCTGGGTGTGCGGTCTGAGTGCCCTAAATTTACTCCCTTAATGAGTAAATTGGCAGATTGAAGATGGCTGTGTTTCTCTTTGGTAGGTCTGGTCCTTTGTGGATGACAGACTCTCAGGGAAAACAACTTCTTGCTTAGGAAAAGAGGATGGAGAGAGAGGAGGTTTGTGTGTGTGTGAGGGGGTGTGGGGGACAAGTCAGAGAGACACTGGGGCTGTTTCTGTAACATATTAAAGTGTCCAGTGCCATCTATCTTGCCTCCTACCTCTCAGCTGCAAGGACTGCAGCTTGTACCACCAACACCTGGCTGGAGTGTCACTTGCTCAAGCACCTTGAGGTTGGAGGACAGCGAGAACCACAGGAAATAATTTACATGACTCCTTAGTGCCCCCTCTCGAGTCACTGAGTTTTAAGTTCCCAAGCTCTGCTCGTCCCGTGGGACACTCATTCATCCTCACTGGTCAGTGGGCGGCTACTGTGTGCCAGGTCCTGTATGGGACACACGGTGTCAAAGGGAAGGGGTGAACTAGGCCAGGGGTGACAGAATTTTGGCATTCTATGTGGAAAGGGACTCACTTATCCTCACCATCTTTCTGGCAATAGCTCATATACTCCAGGGTTTCCTCAGACGTGGCCCCACCCTAAAGGCTCAGAATTTCAGACCTACCAGAACTTTGTTTCCTCCCAACACTATTTGTATAGGCAGCATGGGAGAACACCAGCCCCACAGACAACAGTCAGGGGTCACACCAATCCTGTCCCCACGATGAGAGTAAGGGGTCCTTGCTCTGGAGACTTCATGGGGTCTGGGTATTTTGGGGGGACCTGAACCTGAGCCAGAACTGAATTGGAGCCTTGGACGTGGCTTTGGCCAATGGAGTCCAAGGCTTTGGTAACGCAGACATAGCATCCTTTAGGGGGAGGGTAGGTGCTGTAGGTAAGCCTAGGAAGTGTATAGCTTTTCCTTTTACAGGGGAAGAGGTTGGGCCTGAGAAAGACAATAGAAGTTACTGCTGGAACCAGAACCCTGGTCTTTACATTCATGTCTTCTGTTGTGATATAGCACAAAATGGCAAAAGGAAAAGAAAATAGATGTAGGAAAAATAAATAAATAAAACTCCAAACCCTGGATTTTAATTTCAGCCTCTTTATTCCTTAACTGTGTGACCTTTAATTAAAAACTTTTATCTGTGCTCCTGGCTGAAGTAAAGCAGGATTAATAATATTAAATATCAGTGGAGTTCATCTATTGCATGGAACTATTAGACTGCTATTAGACATATTTCCCAATAATGATACCTTTTACTCCTTCAGTACCTACCCATGGCTTTTACTCAAGGAAGGGCTAGGAATGCCGTATCACCAAGGCTCACACTCTTAAGAACATTCCTTGACCCTTTCTAAGAGGACATGTCTCTAGTTCACTCCATCATCTCTTGCCATCTCTTTGCATGGAATCTCTTTGGGTCCTTGAACCCTTACTAAGGGTGATAGCAGGAATAAAGAAATGACAGATGCTCGGGACACAGGAAAGCTGGGGTTGGGTGATCTCAGCTCTCAGATAGAGAAGCCCAGGAGCTCAGAGTTTTATTGTGTACAGTTGAATGAGGACAATTGCATAGAGGTGGGGTTAGGGTATCTCAGTAGGGGCAGTGTCTGCAGGGGAGCAGTCCTCAGACCATAAACATAAACTTGTGTGTGTGTGTGTGTGTGTGTGTGTGTGTGTGTGTATGTGTGTGTGACTATGGAGGATAACTTTCTGCACACAGTATCATATCCACATATGGACCAGGAAAGGCCTTGCCATTTTTTGTGGGTCAAAGGCACTGGGACCCTTGACATAGCCCATGCCCGTGTCAAACAATACATGGTCACTCAGAATTCTACTAACTCCTTACAATTTTCTGTCTTCAGGTCCCTCGCAGTGGCTTATGGGGTAAATTAACTTAAGGCAGTGAAATAGCACTGTATCAGCCCAGCATCCTTACCTGTAAACCTCAGGCAGCCCACTGCGTGGCCTTCCTTATCACCTTCATCTTCCTACTGTCACTCATCTATGTCTCAGGTACGTAAGAGGCCTTGAGACAGCTTTATAACATCACTTAGCCAACATATGTGGCCATGGGAACTCGATACCTGCCTTCCCCAAACAGTCTTCAGATTTTCCTTTTTCTTTTTCAAATTGGTCTGTTTGTCTGTCTGCCCCTCCTCTCTTTCTGTCTGTATGTGTGTGTGTGTTCCCATGTGTGTGCAGGTGCATTTCTGTATGAGTGTGTTGAGGCCCAAACTTAGCACCAGGTGACCTCCTCCACACCTTCCCACCTCATATTCAGGTAAGGACTCTCCACCTCCTCCTGGCTGGGTGAGCAGCAAATGCATACCCAGTTTTTACATTGATTCTGGGGATCCCCACTCTACTCCTCATTCTGAGGTTCCTCCCTCCCTCTTTTGTAGTTATTCCCAAATTACAAGAAGACCGATTCTGCAACGTCAATGTAAAGAAAATGCTCTCACCTCATCTCTGTGCTGGGCCCCAAAGAGCAGGGCCTGCCTCTATCTACTAAGTCTCACCGGTAGTAGCTTCTTCACTTTGGATCTCTTCTCCCTTGGCTCCTGCCACCATGGATAACTGAGCCAGCCCAAGCAGGCTACTGCAGAGGGAGGATTCCATCAGCCTGCTTGTGATTTCGACTTTTTCTGTGCTCAGAAGCCCGTCATCTGGAGTTCTCCCTGCCAGCCTGGTCGGCCTGAGATCTTCCTGAACCATCCTAAATAACTGCTGAGTGTCGAGGATCTTTTAAATGCGACAGGACACCAAATTTCTAACCCCTTAACTTTTTCCATCATTAAAGTGTTGGTCTTGAAACTTCAAACCAGACTTTCCCCATCTTTGCCTTGAACCCACAGCATGACATCCTGCCTTCTAAGGTATTTCCTGAGCTTCCGGTAATTGGAGAGAGAAGGGGGATTGGGGGGGGGGGGCGGGACTGCAGTTTCCTGTAAAGCCTGGTCCAACACCTTCCAGGATCAAAACAAAAGAGAAAAATCCTCCATTTTCTTGTCTTACGCATCTAAAATCCAAACCAGCTGTTAGTGCAGGTCGTGAAGGCAATGCTATCGAGTGCTGAGCCCTCTTGTGATTTTCTGGGCTTACCACACTTATGTCATCTAGGAAGTGATTTTGGCTAGTCCAGGCAGGTTCTCTATTGTCCTGGACACAGTGGCAGTGATTCACAGCTAAGGGACTTGCAAAACTCTATTACTGTGTCTTTCCTCCTTCCTTCTTTCTAATGATACAGATGGGGGCAGGGTGTCTTCGAGTGCAGAGTACTAATTCACTCAAACATTTAATAATTTGAAATTACTTCAGTTCTCTCATTAGCCGTTCTCCCTCGGAAGATGGTTCATACGTGTACCACTTCATCTGCGGTAAAACATCTTGCACCATCCCTATTTTTATAAACTCTAGGTTAATACAACAACAATGGAATTAGCACGGCCAGGGAGGTGGCTGGCTGTGTAAAAAGAGAGAAGGGTGAGCCAGTAAAAGTGGTTGCTATGTAAGCCCAACAACCTGAGTTAATCCCTGGAAATCATGGAAAAGGTTGAATACCATGGCATGTCCTGTAATCCTGACACTCCTTTAGTAAGATGGAATGCAGAGACAGGAGAATCTGCCAGAATATCATAGGACATTGAGCCTGGAGTATTCAGAGCCATAGGAGATTCTACAAGAGAGACCCTGACTCTAGACGAGGTTGAAGGAGAGAACTGACTCTTAACATGTCTAAACTACACATATGCGCACACTTGCACAAACACACAGCAAATAAATACAAAGGCTAAATTATCACTTTCTTGAATAGGTGATAAGGTTATGGATTCACATAGATTCCTAGGAGAGTGATTCGTGTAAATAACGCAAAGCTATAACAGAATCAACCTAACAATTTCTCTTTCAGATGGATTATTCAGTTGAAGAAGTCATCCTTGGGTATTTGTGCTGAAATGGACTGAAAACAGAAGTCAAAACATCATCCTAGTTAACAAGAAATTATTCTGGTACACACAGGAAGGTGTAATTGAGAATGTCATTTCCAAGCTGATCATATCACACAATTCCAGTCAATTGTGAGTCTAATCCTTTGCTGGTTTCTGGATCTGATGCTCTGCTTTAACTTCTGTTTGTTTTGCATCTATCTATGTATCTATGTATCTAAGTATCTATGTATGTATGTATGTATGTATCTATCATCTATCTATTTGTTGAAACAAAGTCTGGCTCTACAGCCCAGGCTCATGATCTACCTGCCTCTGGATAGAGTGAGGATTTGGGTTTCTTTAAAACAAAACAAAACAAAACCCACAAAAATAGGAATGTGGTTTTGTTTTAATCCTGGGAGCAGGATATCAGGCTGCTTCAGAATGACCATAGCAGCTGACTATGATTTGCCTCGTGCTTTAGCAGGGCTGTGATTTTGCCAGCTGAAGATAGTTTCTGCGATTGTGTGGTATTGTATGTTGTTGGGATTTCTGGGGACTTTTCAGAGGGTACATAAATGCTAGGATACTGGGTGTCATGGTTGGTTGCTGTTGGTTGAATTTTGTTAAGTAGTCCATGCACAAAGAAGCAACAATAACAAGGAGAAATTAGATATCCTGATGGTAAAGATCAAACTTGCCTCAAGGAACTGGACACCCCTAATCATCAGGAAGTAGTCTAATGATAATGTCCCACCTTTCTGACCTCTGACCTTATTCAGGGATCTCTTTCCTTTCCTCTCTATCCTTTTTTTTTTTTCTCATATCTAGTGTTAGGGGGGTTGAGAGGGTGGACTGAAAAAGAACCCACAAAGTGGCAAAAAGATATCTACATTTGGCTTCCTGGGTCTGGGCATTAAAACTGTGTACCATACATCGAGCTCTGCTCTACATTTGTTTTGATGCAGGTAAGATGTTTCGGATAAGCACAGCGGGAGGAGACACATTATGAACTTGGGATCACTACAGTGAACTTGAGTGTGAATGGCTGCATCACACATCACAACTGGCAGCAGAGTGTGAACAGGAGGCTAACAAACTCCCAGATGTGATGGATACTATCTACAAGAGCAAAAATAAGTCACATTTCCCTCTCCAAGAATCTAACCCATGGGGCAGAGACGAATTTTTAATTAAAGAACTTGACCTGTAAAAACAAATTGTTCAACTGGTCCCTGCCAGGTCCAAACAAGAGGAATTAAATGAAGCATAGTTCTTGATTTACATTGACAATGAAATTCGTGGATGTGAAGGTTGTCAGAGATGCTAAGATTTTCATCTGACAAGACAAAGGCCTTCTGCGGAACAAGGGAGACAGTTTAAAAGGCAAGCCACGGTCAGCATGGTGGTGTACACTCCTTATCCCAGCATGGAGGCAGAAGAATCAGAAATCCAAGGTGAACTTGGGCTGTGTAGCCAGAACCTATCTCAAAAATCAAAAAGCAGCTGGGTGTGGTGGCACACACCTTTAATCCCAGCACTCACAAGGCAGAGGCAGGTGGATCTCTGGGTTCCAGGCTAGCCTGGTTTATAGCCCAGGAAAGCGAGAGGCTACACAGAGAAACCCTGTCTCAAAACTGCTCCCTCACCCCAAAGCAAACATGAGACATAAAGCAATTCAGAACACCCACCCAAAACAACAACAATGAAAAAGGATGCTTAATTTCATTTGTCTAAACCAGTGGTAGACAAATGCCTTCTACAAAGAACCAGAAAGAAAATACTTTGGCTTGTACAGACCATATAGTCTCTGTCACAGCTTTTAATCCATCCCAATGCAGAACAAACACAATGTCAGACAATGTACAAATGAATAAGCATGTCTATCTCCCAATAAAACTTTATGGATGCTGAAATCGAATTTTATGTAACATGCACAGGTTACAAAATGTTACTCTTTAAAAGTTTTGTTTTCAGCCATTTAAAAATATAAATTCTTGGGCTTGGGATCAAGCCCTGTACATAGATAAGCAAATGGTTATCTAATATGCACAAAGCCTGGGACTTGATCCTTAGCATCACAAAAATAAATAAAAGTAAATAAATTCTTAGTATTCCCAGTAGCCCAGAGATGGAGACAACTCAAATGCCCATCAACAGTGGGTGCCTCTATACATGCTTTGCCTTGGCCTGAAGGACATTGTGCTAAGTGGAATAAGCCAGTCGAGGACAGACAGATATTGTATGGCTCTGTTTCCGTGAAGCATCTCATCACATTCATAGAAGCAAGAAGTAGAATGAGACTTACCAAAGGCTTGGGGCAGGGTAGGGTTGGAGGGTGAAGGTTAGTTACTGGTTACAGAATTACAGTTTTACAAGATGAATGCTTCCTAACAAAGCATGCAGGCTTCACACAACTGAAGTAGACATTTTAAACGGGTACATTTTACTGCTGTATTTTCAAAGCTACAATTGAAAGAGGTGAATTCTTCCACTTAAGCCTGGCAAATTTGGTTATTCTTTTTTCCTTTTTTCAAACTATAATTACTAAAAGAGAGTCTTCTTCGCTACACAGAAACAGGCAGTAGACTCCCGAGACAGTCCAAATCCATGCTTCGAAGCGTCCCTAGCAAACCCTCTAACCACAAGGAGTGGGAAGGCCAGCTCCTGAGAGGCCACCCACCAGTCTGTGAAACGCCTGTGAACACACTTTCAAATGGAATTCACCAACATTTTTAAACCCTAGTCCGTAATGCATGCTGTTTTAATGCAAACTTGGCTCTCACTGCTCTAAAAGAAAAAAATCGGTAGAAACTGTTGCTTGTTCAAGCTCAGTGCCGGAAGGGTCCTTCAGTGAACACTTTCCCCAGAGTGGGCTGCCTTTCCATCGGTCCGTTTGGATGTCCATTCCCAAACACTAACCCCCCCGAGGCACCCCAAATAACTTAAGCCTCTTCAAAGTAACAATGACTAGCCACTTTGTGGTTTCTCTCCAGAATGACCAATGCTCAAGTGGCCAGTATTTACCTGTTCTGTTCTAATTGTTTTAGGTTGATTTCTTTTCCTAACCCTAACTCTAACCCTGCTTTCTTATCTACCTTTTCTTTTTCCTTTTTTTTTTTTTTTTTTTTTTTTTTAGTGCTGGAGATTGAACTCATGGCTTTGTACAAGAGAGGCAAGTAATTTACCCCCAAGCTAAATCTCTAACGAGACCTGACCATCTGATTTCTAGAGCTTGCTTTCTGAGTGGCTGTATAGGAACGCCACCTCCCAATCTCCCCCAAGAGAGTGGGGTACCACTTACAAATGACGAACCTTTCTTGACACAACCTCCCCTGAAACCCACAGTTCACCTGATGGCTCACTCCTGATGATAATTCGTGATTACAGGTACCCACCTGTATAGCTTCACACGGAGCAGTTCATGGCTGGCCCCCCAAAATCTTGTTCTGACTACTCATCCCTTCCTGTCCCCAACCCCTGGTGACCAGAACTTTCTCACTGCGCCAATAGTTCTGCCTTTTCTGGGAGAGGTGGGATCATACAGCACGTAGCCCCTTCAGATTAGCTTCTCCCAAGTGGATACTTTCTAAAATAAAAAGCAACATGTATTCCTAAGTGTGGGAGCTTCCGAGTTGGATGATAAATCTAAATCCACACTCTGCATTCAGTTCACATGGACAGCTGGATCATATAGGGACACAGTCTGAGTTTTGCTGAGTGACTGGAGAAGCCAACTAGGGATTTTAAATGATAATCTCCAAAGTGGAAAATTAGCTGTGGAAAATCAGGGTTTGATAGACAGCCCCCTTTCCCATAATTCCTCCTTCTGTTTCACATCTTACCTTGGTCCCCCTCCCTCCTCTCCCCACCACCATTGTCTCTTCTCAGAGCACGGGCAAGCCTGGTCCTCAGTGTATAACCAGCAGGTTATACACATCAGTGATTAAGCAAAAATGCTGCCCTTGTTTAACAAGGTGTTCTGACAGGCACCTGCAGATGTGCGTGTGTGGGGTGGGTATTAACATCCCTGAATTCAATCTAGAACCTTTAATAGTAACCAGATACTCAGAAACAAGCAATCTTTCAGAGAGATAGCAAATGCTAATGGGGGGGGGGCAAGGAAATGTCAGAATGTTGTCCTGCTGACCTGGAGACTTGGCCATTGGTCTGGGATAAGTACGCTGTGGCTAGTTTGCAAAGCACCCCTTACTCTCAACGCGATTCTGTTATTGGGGCTTCCAATCACACCAGACACATTGAGGTGAGGGCTTAAGGGTTACAATTAGGGCTTTAATGAGCCATGTACTCTCATGCCAAACGTTCAAGATTGAAAACTACTGGTCAGAAAGCCCCAAAGGCAGGGGACTGGAAGGTTCTGGAAGGCTGGGGCTGGAGGAACTGTATACAGGGTTTGTTAATAAGAGACCCATTCCCTCCTGCATCCTCCGAGCAATGCCCAACTCTCCAATCAGATCCTGGCCATTGTCCTCAGGGGCGGGGAGTCCAGTCTTGAAACCACAGGGTACCCCTTCCCCTGTCTCAAGCCACCTGGAGCGCCTAAGCAGTGCCTGTCTAAAGCCACTTCACTCATCTCTTTTCTAAGACACAAGGCTCCTAGTTTGTGGCTCTTAAGAAAGTATTCCCAAAAGAGGATCCCAACTCTAAAACTGCCTCCAAATTATTACTATTAATATTAATTATAGTGCTGCTGTTAAATATGCCCCGACAGTAACTCTATCCGACAGCATCTTAGGAAGACTCCATCTCCCTTTGTGCACGCTTATGTTTTTCACCCTCATCTCCTCTGGTCCGCAATAAAAGCAGCCCGGTTCCCAGAGCATCCAAAGTCCTGAACCCCACTCGCCATCCCTCCTGTCCCTAAACTCTTCTTCTATGCCTATGGTAGAGAAAAGCTCGCTTAGGGACCTCCCTTTCGGGGCACCATTAGCAGGGCACGAACCCAGGGTGATGCCAAACTTAGGAACCCGAGGGCTCAGGAGCCGACGGAGCCCCCGCCGAGTGGAGAGACGGCGGCCTGGCCGGCGGGTCCCCAGGCTCCTCCCCTGGGGTGGCCGAGCAGGAAGCGGGGCGGGCACGGCGCGGGGGCGCGCGGGGCGTGCGGGCGGGCGCGGGGCCCGGCGCCGGGGGTATGCGCGGGTCTGGGCGGGCAGCCCCGGCGCACAGCCGCGGCCCGGGCGCACGGCGCGGGGCGGAAAAGCCTGTTTACACAGACTGCACACCGCCTGGGGAATAATGCAGTAAAGGAAGTGAGCAGGCTCGGCCTGACTGCTCCAACTTCCTGCTCTCACACACACCAGAGGAGGGGGGGGGGGGAGAAAAAAAAAAAGAGGAGCGAGAGAAAGAAAAAAAAAAGAGGGGGGAAAATCAGGATCTCATTACAAGAGCAACAGACCGTCTGCAGACGCCTGTCAGCATGGAAAGTCGGGGGCTTTCGCCCGGTTCCTCCTAGAAATCTCCCCAAGAAGACTCCCAAACGCTCCCCCACGTCTGGGTAGGTTGCAGGACTGTTTGCCTGTTGCTCCAGCGCTTGCAAAGTTTTCTTCGGGCTATTTTTTTTTTTTAATTTTTCCTCTTTTTTTTTTTTCTCCTTTCTCCTTCTTTCTTTTCTTTGGCTGGTGGGGGTGGGGTTGTGGGCGCTGTGGGGTGAGTTGTAGACTGCGTTGGGGGAGGATGGGGGTGCGTCCCCGCGGGGGAGGATGCTGTGCGTCGCCACCGCCACCGCCACCGGCGCCACCCCGGGAGCTCGTGCTCGGGCCTGGGGTCTGCACTGCGAAGCCCGGAGGAGACACCCTGAGTGCAAACTCCTGTATCCCTGCAGCGAGGCTCCGGGGCTCTGGGATTAGGGATAGTGGTCGAAGCGGGCTGCGTGGCTGGAGGCTGGATTGTCACTGACCTCCAGCCGGGGTTGCGGTCCGGATCCCTTCAGGATGGGCACCGAGGCGCGAGTGTTCGGATTCAGGGGAGAGCACAGGGGTGGAGAGGGAGCGGAGGACTTGGGCCATGGAGATGTGGGGCCCGGGGCTACGTCCACTCTCTCTGGGCAGGTGACCCCCGCCCAGGTCACCGCCCCAGGCGCACGCCCAGTCTAATGGACATTTAAAAGCCGGCCGAGTCGGCTAGTCCAGATTCGGATTGGGGAGATGGGCCAGGCAAGGGATGAACTTGAAACTCTCAGCTCTTTAACTTCCAACTGCCTGCTGGCCTGTAATGTTACTGGAACTTTTTTTTAAGGGGGGGGGGCTTGAAATTGGGAGGCGGGAGCTAAAAATATTAAATGGTCTCTGTTTTGTTACGACCGAATCATTCCGAGGATAAGCTGCAGTTACGCGGCGGGTGGGGGTGGAAGCAAGAAAGGCTATTTCAGAAACTGCAAAAGGGGCTTTTTAGAAGGAAAAAAAAAAAGAGTGTCGGGAGAGTTTCTGGCTTGTCTGGAAACGGCAAGACTAATTGCCGTGCGCTTCCGCTTTGAAACTGGCTGCAGACAGCATCTTGAAAATGACTCACTGAGGAGCTCACAAAGAAACTGCGGCTTGCTGCTGCTTCTCAGGTTTATGTATTTGTGCCTTTTACAGTTTCCTTTGTAGTGTTTGAGGGTCCCCCGCCCCTTCCCTGCCGGCCCCCTCCAGCCCTCCCCATCTCGAAAGCCCCTCGCCGTCCTATAACTCCCTGCAGTGCTCTGCCGGAGGTGGGGAGGGGGGGGCAGTTGGGGGGGGGGCGTATGGGGGGGGGAAGCCGAGTTGTTTTTGGAGTTGGCTGGGGAGAGGGTTAAAGGGATTCTGCTGCTGCAGGGGGAAAAATGTTCCTTGAATTTTCCACTGGCTGCTGCAGGAAGAGAGAGCCCTTTAGTCATTGCTAAGTAATGTCTGCACACACACACACACACACACACACACACACCCCGACTAATCGCATTGGGAGTTTCCGCTACTCCGCACAGGAGGGGTTTTGTGCGAGCCACTGTCTGCCTGCAGACTTATTGACTTAGAGGTGCCTTCTCCACCCCTGCCAGTCTTTCTAGGGCACACTCTCAAAAAACTTGGCAGTCCCTTTGGCCATTTTGGGTCTCAGTCATGCTTTCCTGGGGGGCGGGGCTGGGAGAGGGAGAGAGAGAGAGTTGTATGTATGTTCTGTTTTGTTCTCTGATGTTCAATCAACTCTTACACAAACACACATGCCTGCCCATCCTCTCCCATCTGTTCCTCTGCTTTGTAGGGGTTGGGAAGGGGGACATGGCTGGGGGGGGGGGGGTAGGTCAGGTCAGGCTGGGAAACCTAGCATGTTCCAGGCATCTATCAGTGAGAACCTAAATCAATTTATGAGCCCTATTGCCCACCAAAATATCCACTGGTCTCCTTCCTTCTCTCCCATCCTGTGGCACACATTTATTTGGAAAAGGGTCAGTTACGGGTTTGAATTTATGAGGATTATAAAATTACAGATTGTGTTAGGAGGGTATGTAGGTCAGACAGTTAAGGAGACTGTCCATAAGTGTACTAAGAGCTTCCAGTAATGAGTGCTTGCAAAACCCCCAGAGCATGAAAAGGGATGGCCTTTCAATGCCAGATATAGAGCAGGCTCTCTCTCTCTCTCTCTCTCTCTCTCTCTCTCTCTCTCTCTCTCTCTCTCTCTCTCTCTCTCTCTCTCCTTTTAAATGTTGACTAGAAATGTGTAGAGTTACTAAAAAGGACAAAGAATTTCAGAGAACCCCACTGAAAGCACAGGGCTTCTTTCTTGCCGAGGACATGGTGCCTCTCGTGAGGACTTCCAAGATGTTACCAAGACTTCTCCTTTGGCAAATCTGTCCTAAAAAACAACCCAGCCAGCCCACCCTAGGTGAGTCAGTGGGCCAGACTTCCAAGATGCCCCTCAAACGTTTCCTAGGGCTAAATGGGTGGTCAGTAAACTGCTGGTGTTGAGTGTTCAGTAGGACCACAAAACTTCAGCTGATGGGGAAACCTTCCAGGTGCTACCATCATCCTGCAGGAGGATTCCAGAAGGTTGTGAACACTTCCTTCTAACCCAGTGCTTCTCAACCTAACAGTGCAACCCTGGAATACAGTTCCTTATGTTGTGATGAACCCCCAACCATGATATTATTTTTTGTTACTACTTCATAACTGTAATTTTTGCTGCTGTTATGAATCATAATGTTAATATCCGATATGCGGGATTATCTAATATGTGACTCCCCCAGACGGTCTCGACTCACAGGTTGAGAACCAGGTTCTGAACAGAAGGAGGGTATCAGAGTCCAAGTTGTTGAAGAATCCTGAGATCTGCTTCTGTGGTTTTCAACCAGGAATAATTTTGCTTCCTACAAGGAACACCTGTAGGGGTGCTAAGTCCACCTGGCAGAAACCAGGGATGCTGGTATTCAACCACCAGTGTCCCAGACAGCTCCCCATCGATAATCTGCAAGTCTCCCGTGCTTACGCCAAGCAGTTATTTCACCTTAATGATGAGGATGATAAACTCTCTCAGGCATTCATTCAACAAACGGACATTAAAGTCTTCAGTGGTCCCTTTGACAACATACTCTTTATGTCTGTCTCTGTCTTTTTCTCTCTCTTGATCCCCATCCCCATCCTCCAACTGTCTTCTTTTCTGTGCCATTGAATGATAGAATGGCAGATGCTGACATTGTGATGATATAACTTTCATGAGTTGAATCTTTGAACTTCCCTCAGCACCGAGTCTTCACACAGCCAGAGCCGATGCTCTTTAGATGGGAAGAGCCCTGTTGGGATGGGGAGAGTCCTTGAATTTTGACGATACCTAAGCATTTACTTAAAACCTCCCCCTTTGTCTCCTTCTGAAAGAAACCAATTAATTCAAAACTGCTAATATACAGTAAATGCAACCCTGAGGTCATACATTAAAATTTATGCTTGTCATAACTTTTTGGAACTTAAATCTCTTCCTGAAATTGGTTTTAAAGGACTTCCAAGCAGTGTGTATAATTTAAAATCTTCCTTCCCAGCGCTCAGATATGGGACTTTGTGCGTTCTATGCTACCAAACTATATTTATATAGATAGCTTTGTCAGATGTCACAGAAACATAACCTACTGGCAAGCCCAAGGCACTTAATTAAAGAATTACCCACAGATATGACTTCCTGGAGTAGTCTTTTGTTTTAAAGGTGAGTTGCCCCTTACTAATAGAGAGTTTGGGTCCTTGACATGCCTAGGCAATGGCAGGATCCTCTTTGCTTCCCAGACCTCAGACTCCTCCTCGTGCATAAAAAGCAATGTGTTCTCTGTCTGTTTGATTCTGTGCTAGCGGCCCCTTCCCTAGACCTCCTTAACTCACCTGTGTTCATGAGCAAAGGCCCTGATGTGCACCATGTGGCTTCGAATGTTACAGGCAGACATTTTTCTTTCTTTCTTTTTTTTTTTTTTTGTTTTTTGTTTTTTTCTTTTTCGAGACAGGGTTTCTCTGTGTAGCCCTGGATGTCCTGGAACTCACTCTGTAGACCAGGCTGGCCTTGAACTCAGAAATCCGCCTGCCTCTGCCTCTCAAGTGCTAGGATTAAAGGTGTGCGCCACCACCGCCCGGCTTCTGGCAGACATTTTTCATGTAGTAGTTGGCAAAGCTCCTCTTGGCTTTCGCAGGGTGACTTAGAGCCGGTTACAACCACACCAGTCACGAGATGTCTTCTCAAGGCTACTTTTTCTGTTTTTCTTGGTTGTGAAGAGTATCACAAATTACTCTAGGAAAACAAAGAAAGCCACAACGACAACAATAAACATCTCCCCCAAACTCCACTGATAACATTTTGTTGTATATTTTTGTAGTCTTTGTAAAATGTGCCTTGTGTACACAGATGTGCAGGAACATGTGTGCTCGATCGCTCGGAAGGTTTTATTTAGAGTCACGTCTTACTTTTTAAAAGAGTGCATTTTCACCCAGCACCCCCACAGAGTGCAGTTTAATGATGACGGCTGAGATTCCAAGTTGCCAGACAGTGAGCTTATGTTTATGGAGGGTGACATGATTTCGGATGAACTGGTTTGGGGTTTTGTCGTTTGGAATATCTTAAGAATGCTGCCCTCTTGAAAGACTGGGGTTCCTGTGTGCTGTGAAATTTGGGATTTTGATGAGTTTCTGTATGATTTAAGAATGAGTCATGATTGGCAGTGGAGTATCGAGCTGTAGTAACAGGAAGTGAGGGCACACTACACATCAGAGCAGAAAGCTAGAAAAGGGGAGAGAATGGACGTTAAACTGGAAAAAATATACCCTAGGCTGAGCTAGCTGTGGAGGGGAAGAAGGGTTCTCGTAGACAATCTTTGTTTCTTGCTATATCTCCACTTTCCAAACTTTTGCTGTTTTAAATTTGTTTTTGTTTTTTTCAAGCTCAATATTACTATAGCCTGTGGCCAGTTTGAATCGAGGTCATTCAGCTTTTTGACTGACACCATGGCAGGAATACCATGACCACTGTCGTTCTGCCACTGAGGGCTTAGCACTAGCAAATTAAATTACCCCTGTGTTTGTGTGTTTAGCTCTCCACGAACGGATCCTGAAGGCCCCCAAAGATGGAGGCCTGTTCTGCCTTTTAATTAACAGCTCTTCAAATATTTAACTCTCTCTGTGATTCTTTTCCATGACCAGAATTAGAAAAGCCTTGTATTCATTCCTGGAAATTCACACAAATGTCAGGAGCTTTAGAATAAACTCTGCCAGTGGTCACTTCAGCCAAATGTGACTTGTGCTGTCACTAGGAATGGACTCTGGCCACTTTACTGATGTGTAGCAATTTACATTTTTCTGGGGAGAATTACTAACCTGCTTTAAAAGTTAAGTAGGATTCATTTATAACTTAGCTGAGAGTTTTACTTGTGTATTTTAAAAGTAATAAAGATGATTGGTTCTGGTACCCTATTTGAGTTTTGAGTCAAACTAAATGAACTTACACACTCTAAGCGGCTCAAAGGCTTTTAGTATTTTTGAGTCTGTTTGAAGCTGGTGGAGCCACGTGCTCCCATTTAGATCTGATAGGAATCACGGGGTAGGTGTAAAATACAATTATCTAGATTTATTTTCTCAAGACTGGTTAGGTTAGGACTCTCAGCAACAGAAAGCAAAACGAACCAACCAAACAGCCAAACAACCAATCAACCAACCAACCAACCAAAAAACAATGTAAGAACCTTGCCATCATGTTTGACCTTAACGAAAGAGAACAGGTATGGCTGAGCACATTGTGTATGCACATCTGTGGCTCCAGCACTTGGGCCATAGAGGCAGGCTAACCTCTATGAGTCTGAGGCCATCCTGGGCTACATAGTGTCTCAAATGTAATAAACAAACAAACAAACAAACAAACAAGGTCATTAACTTACATACATTTTAACACAGAGATCTTGAGTATAATTTTATACAACCATGTATCTACCTCCTCTGAATGAAGAATATTTATGTTTCCATCACTTCAGAATATCCCCCCCCCCAGTATTATTTTTTATTCCAGTGGGGACAGTGTCATGATTCTGCCAAGCAGATTCAAAAACTCCATAATGTCTTGATAAAATGCCGCACCACTTTTATTTGATTGGCCAAGCATAAACCAGTAGGATATGTGGAATTCCTCATCATGCAGGAAAAGGGAGGGACATCTTCTAGTTTATTTGATGTAAGAAAAAAGTATTTTACCAATGTTATAGGAAAAATAAAAGTATTGTTTTAAAGCTAATTGGGTCCTTAGGGTATTATATTATCATTCTGTGCCTCAGTTTCCCTGGCTGGATGGTAATGGGCTGAAACGGAGGGGCTTGGTTCTCACATCCCAAGCCCTCTAGCTTTTTGGGGGAGGGCATATTTGACCTTGTGGAAATGTGCTAAGAATGTTTGCTGCCGCCTTAGGAACAAATGTGGCCGTTTAAATTCCCTTTGGATCTCACTTGTACCTGGGTTGAATTAGGAGGACCCCAAGGAGAACTGTGCCACCTGACCAGCTTCCCTGGTTTTCCCCTGAGCTTTGGGACAGAGCCACAACCTTCTGCACTTTCATTCTTGGGGGCCCAGTGACTGATGTGAGTTGGACCCTGCATACTGTTGATGTGGCCAGCCACGTCAACATGTGGTCCTTTCCTCCAGGGTTTACTGAGCCCCCTGCCACTGGGCATCCTCCTGAGAATCTGTTCTTCAGAGGATCACAATCAACAGCCATCCTTTATTAATTGTTACTCATTTTTGCTGCTTTTTAGTATACAGAGTAGTTGGTTTCACCATATCGTATTCCTGCACAGGGACCACTGTAATGTTATCACCTTCCCCTTTCCTGCCTTCCTTCATCCTCTTCACCATTAGCTGGTCCTCCCCCTAATAATTCCTCTTCTGCTTTCTTTTCTCTCTCTCCCTCTGATTAAGATCCTGCTTATGAAAGAAAACATGATATCTTGCCTGTCTCTCCATTATCTTCCCTTCCCTCCTCCTCTTTCCTTAGCTTTCTTTCAGTTCACCTGTCACAGCTGGGGAAGGGTATGCTGGCCCCAGCCTTCCCCTGGCCTCCTGAGCTTCTCCAGAAGTTTTCTTTCCAGGTTTTCTCATTACCCAAATTCTGACTCTTTGTATCCAGAGGCTAGACAGTTTTCGGTATGTATTTCTGGAGACTGGCTACTTTTCCTAATTGCCCTCTACTAACTCTTTTCCCAAACTCCAAGACCAAGGATATATGATAATACATTGTCCAGACCCAAGACCCAGGTCGCTTCCCAGCCTGAGGGATATTTGTATATGTGTGTGTGTGGCATGATACCTTCAACATCTGTGATGCTCATCCCACCCGGGGCTTGCTCTGGGTCCACATCTGGTTTTTTCATCCTTGTGTCCACCCATCACTGTGTACAACACCCATCAGTGGGTGAATTAGAAACAAAAGAAAGGGAAGAAGGCTTATCTGCAGAGCCTGGGCTGGCTAAAGGGCCACGTTGTGCATAAACCCAGCCCTTTACTAGAAAGTGCCCCCGCTGAATTACTAACAGGCAGGCCTCCTGGTTAGATGGCTGTGTCACTTGCCATAGTTTTCATTTAGACTTCCAAGAAGAGTGTATGCTCAGAAATCGGGTTTGTTTGTTAGTATTGAGGCAAACTTGGCTTTGCTGTTCAGATCAGTGTTAGACCGAGAATGGCTGGCTAACGGCTTGAAAGACTTTCCTGTGGAGCGCTTTCTTGTCAGAATTGATCAGTTCTAAAGCCACTGTAGTCCTCTCCGGAAGATTCCAGTTGACAAGCTTCTCCCAGTTGCCCTGGATAATCCATTTGGGGTCCTGCATGTTCCTTGGTTTGAAAATCTTTCTTTCCCTGGAACAGCTGCGTAAGCAGTGTTTGTAACCTTTTGAAATCAATGATGTTTCTGCTGGAGTTTAGAATAATGAAAGAGATGGGCTAAAGACCAGCTTTGGGGTCTTTTGTTTGTTTGGTTTTGTTTTTGACAGAGCAAGACTAGTTATATTAACTAGTTTCACCTGAGTTTTGCCAAAGAGCTCTTTGCTGAGGCCAGTCTGGTTTAACCAGAGTGTCTGACCAAGCAGCTAAACATCTCGCTTAAACCATGATCTTAGGAAAAAAAGTGAACAATATAACAAAACAAGTCTCAAGATTGACCCCAGGGCCGGCTCCCTAGTAGATGTGTGGATTGACCCGGAGACTGCACTGCCCACATCTGTAGCTTGTCATCTTCTAAATGTAAAAGTGTAAATGGTGTCATGGACAATCAGAGTATTCACCCAAGGAATACTGTAAGCAAAAAAAAAAAAAAAAAAAAAAAAAAAGAAAAAAAGAAAAAGAAAAAGGTGGGGTGGGGGCAGTGTGTTGATGTCGGATGACTATCTAACACTTAAAGTAATGCCATGCTTGTAGGCTTCACTGAACCAGGACTGGAGTGTACCCTTGTTATCTCCTCATCAGAGTTCGGAAGATTTGACTTTTGAGGCTGAAATATAAGCACTATGTATTGGGATTTAGTTTTAGAAATGAAGGAGCTAGGAGTGGAAGGGGAGTTTCGGGGCTGTGCATGTGTGCTTGCTTAGGTTGACAGTGGCTGCTGGAGAGAGCGTCTGGGCAGGATGTGACCTTAGAAAAAGTGACCAACCAAAAGCAACATCTCCTACACAGGTGAGCGAGCCTGCCTGGGTGGGATTTGAGCCTTCCTTCTGTACCTAGGGTGGTGCCTGAGGGAATGTTGTTTACGGAGTGAAGTTTCTCCACCCGGAAGAACCATTGTTTCAATATAGGAAATCAGGCGAGAGCCTGGATTTACTCTGTCATTTTCAGGAAAGGAGAAAGCTTAGACTCCCAATAATGCCCTGGAGTCCCATGACGAGCATGTAAAGGAAGCACCCGGACAGTGGAGTGTGAGCACGTGGGCTCCCTTAGTTTCCTTGTGTGATCATGGACTTGAACTCTTAGAATCCAGAATTCAGGAGCATTGATAAGGAAGTTATTTCTGCCAGCGCGCATCTCTGTTCTCCAAGCTTCACCTTCAGAGGCCCTTTAGACCGGAGGCCATTAGATTCCCTCTGTCTCTGTCTGTCTGTCCCTCCCTAACCCCTCTGTTTTCCTCCTCTTATCTCTTTAAAAAATGTCTTTTAGAACTGTGCCCGCAAATGCTCCTAGGTAGGAGTGCATGGTCACACCTGCACTGCATGTCCAGTGCCTTAGAGATGGTCTTGGGCAGACACCATCTTTGATGGCTGAGGCAAAGGCAATGGCCAGGCAGCCACTTGGTATCCCTAGGTCTTGCTGAGTTCACTTTATCCACCACTTTAGTTTTCCTGAACTTTGGATACGTGCATAAATAGAGTAATGCACATAATACTGAAATTGCCTTAAAGTTAGTTATTTTAATCAAATTATATACACACACACACACAACCAAGATGCTGGAATTAGGAACCAAATAGGGTGATACAAGTGTCCTGTGGTTCCTAGAAGGTTGAGAGTTGGGATAGTAAAGTCAGCTGGGAAAATGCCTGCCTAGCCACATGAAGCCCTGGGTTCTATTTCTAGCACCACATTAACTAGGCATGGTAGCTCAGGTCTATAATCCCAGCGCTCTGAAAGTGAAGGCAGGAAGATCAGATGTTCAAAATCATCCTGGGCTGAATAGTTACTCCAAGATCAGCCTGTGCTACAATGAGACCCTATCTTAAAAAGAACAATGTAGCAAGATGATAGCAGCAGCAGCAGCAGCAGCAATAAAAACAACAAAATATTAGATTTAGCATTTTGTCCTTAAAGAGCAAAAATTGTCCTGGGGGTATGGCTCAATAGTTAAAGTGCTTGACTTGCAACCAAGAAAACCTGATTTGATCCCTAGGTCCCACATAAAAACATTGGGCGTGGTTGCACTTGCTTGTAATCTTAGTGCAGGGGAGGCAGAGACAGGCCAGTCCCTGGGGCTCTCTGACCAGACAGTCCTCAGTCCAGAAAGTGGATGCCATTCCTAAGAATGACCTGAGGTTGCCCCCTGGCCTCTGGCACATGTGTGCATGTGTGTTCACGAATACTCTCAGACACAGACACACACAGATACACGCACACACAGACACTTTAAGAACTTTTTGTAGAAGATTATAAATTTGCTATGGGATTAGACTATCTCACTTTATTTTTTTTAAAGGATTATTTTCTTGAGGAAAGAGGAAATATAATCTAAATCCAGAACGTGGCTGCTATTTTTATAGCTGATATATTCATGCTGTAAAAAAAAAACAGCATCCAGTTGTGTGTGGTATTTCAGAAAGGACCAACTCCGTGGATGGCAGATGCCTGCATGTGAGTTCAAGGAGGTGAAACCACGTGGGGATGAGGACCCATGTTTGACCCTGGCGTCATCTCTTCCGTCCGGTGCTTTGGATGGAGTGAGTGGCTGGGCCGCTGGAAGCAGTTTCCAGGACACCGTTCTCTTAATGAATTTGGATGATTGATTTTTGAAAGGTTTTAAGAATAAGACACTGGAGGGGGCTTCGGTTTTGAAACCACACACTGTGTATTTTGCAACAGTCTTCTTAGAAATAAATACCAGTGTCTATCTGCCAGGCAGTGGTGGGCGCACGCCTTTGATCCCAGCACTCAGGAGGCAGAGGCAGGTGGATCTCTGAGTTAGAGGCTAACCTGGTCTATAGGACAAGTGCCAGGGCAGCCAGGGTTACACAGAGAAGCCCTGTCTTGAAAGAAAACAAAAAGCCAACCAAACAAAACAGCATCTTCCAAGAATACCAAGTTATTTTAAACCTGTCCCACTAACTGTACTAAGTCACTTACTGTTGCTTCTTCATGTGTGGTTTTAGATAAAAGGTCATGAAGAATTGAGTGGCCTCTGGCTTACTTTTACCTCAGTGCCACTGGGTTTTTACTGCTGGAAGAAATTCTCTGCATGAGAAACGATTGCTGGGTCACATCTGGCGAGACGTGATGTCCATGCCAGAACGTGCAAGAGGAACTCGTGCATGTGGGTCAGGGAAGCGGATGGGGCCGGTTGCCACCTTCCCGACTTCAGATGCAACCAACCCTCCACACATGTCCACCACATGAGCAGGCATTGACACACTGAAGACTCTAGCTGCACTGCCAAAGAGCATCCGCAGAACAGACTGAGGTACGAGCATCCGTACCTGGAATGTGCACTTCCTAAACTCTGAGAGAGCTTTGCTTTGAGCATGGTACTAGAGCTGAATGATCAGTGCGCCTCAGAGTGCGCAGGCACCTCAGAGTGCGCAGGCACCTCAGAGTGCGCAGGCACCTCAGAGTGCGCAGGCACCCAGCTCCTGGTACAGATAACCACTCTGTGAGGGGCTCTCTGTGCTTCTCAAAAATCCAAACACAATGTCTCCAGCCACCTCCTGTTCACAAACACCAGTAGCATGTAACTATGTTATATGAGAGAACTGTCTTAAGCCACAGCAGAGACTAGCTAATGTCAGCTCTACCTGCCTTCAGTCTAGACACTGGTGAGTGTTTTACTTTAGCAAAAGCAAAAGAATAATAATACTGCAAGCCCCCTGGAGCTACTGGAAAATATCGGCAGTTCTGAGGTGCTATTTAAAACCATTTTCATCTTATTCATATACTTGTAGACAGAGACAAGAATTGCCAGCTGATTTCTTTTTCTGTACCTCTTTACCTAGGTACCATTAAGAACCAAGAGCTTTAAAATAGTTGCAGTGGAGTTAGTCCCAGGAGGAAGGTTGCTATTCTAGGAGAGCTGTGTTTGTCTGAGATGGACTTCTGGTTATTCTATGATGGTGGTGGTGGTGATGGTGATGGTTGTGGTATGGTGTGTGTGTGCCTGTGTGCCTGTGTATATGCATGAGAGGGGGTGATGGGTAGAGAGACACCTGACCATTGAGAAATTGCCTTGACTTCTATGGAGTAGACAAGAAAGTTCTAAGCTTCCCTGGTAGACATGGCCTTTCCCCTTTGCCAGGGCTTCTGTGGAGGGATCTGGAAGGATGTGGTCAAGGATTCTGGCCTATTCCATTCCCTAGGAAACTGTAGACTAATGCATCACCAGCTTGAGAGGCAGATCCCCGTGAAAAGCCGTACTTTGGTGACGATAGTTAACAACATGGAGATGTTCATATGGAGACTGGTTCCAGGAGCAAGGAGAGGGCATATAACTGTCTCCGGGAATCTCTAACTGTACGTGTTAGAGGTGGCCAGACCGGGTGCATCTTGCCAGGAGAAGAGGAAGGCACTCAGATGGTTGGGTACCTACCCCTCTCTCTCTGTCTCTCAGGAAATGCCTGACGGTCTCTGCATCAGAGCTAGGACACTCAGCACAGCTGTGCAGACTTCCCATGCCCAGAATCTCCCGAGGTCCTTTAAAAAGGAAGGGCTGGTGCAGAGGCGACTCATACCCAACCACACCTGGGACCCCTTCCTTCCTAGGCTTGCACCGTGTTTCCTGACCCTGCTCAGCCTGTGTCAGGAAAAAGGAGAAAGAGGGGGCAGATGAACAGGGAGAGATCACTTGTAAGCAGGGTGCCATCCGTGGAAAGGAACAGCAGTGGGACTGAGTGACTGGACTTTTAGCTGGAGTAGCTGACGTGACCAGTTTTTCTAAGTGTTTCAGTTTGCACACACACCCCTGCCCCCCCCCACCTCCCCCCACTCCTCCCCTCCTCCACACCCCATGTTTCCACTGGGTGGTGCTGTAAGAATTCCTACCTTTTTGCCTCAGGAGTTTCCCCTTCCCAGAAAGTCGCCTCTGCAACATAATAGAAGGAAGTCCTGATTTAGAAAGGTTTCACAGTTTCATCGACACAATGAGAGAGCTGGAGGATGCTCTGGCAGGAAGCGCCCCAGTTGCTGGATGTGGAAAAACCACCATCATTGTGTGTCCTGCAGAAGTGTTCTCAGCGTGCTCGGGGCTTGTGGGTTTTTTTTTTTTTTTTTACTTCTACCAGTTGCCTCTTTAGCACAAAGAGTGTTCAAGTTTATCTGAAAGATTCCAGTTTTCTGTCTCTTAGAAGGAAGATTGCTTTGATTTTTTTTTCTTCTCGTAAAACCATCTTCAAGTATCAAAGTGAATAAACCATTCCTAATCTTAAATCAAGCATAGATGTTCCAGTGTTTCTCCCCGAATTCACAAGATTGAATTTACTAACATTATAAGCTAGAACATTTGGGGGAAAGGTCTGCCAATCCAGCCAAGGTCTCTGAAATACACGGATAGAATGCTGTGGGAAGGAGTGCTCACTGCTCTCTACGGAAGCTCAGCTCAAAGACCGCTGGCAAGATTTGAGTAAGATAAATTGTCTGTGTCTGTGTGATGGAAAGTCACCAAGGATGCTCTGGGTGCCAGGTCCCTTCCAGGGGCTGCCACACACAGGTCAGAAACTCCCAGGCTGCTGCTCTCCCCAGAAGGAACAATTCTCAGGAATCATTTCTGAGTACTATGCAAACGTCCATGGGGGGTCCGGTGGGGGATAGGTTTCCACTTCCGTCTTCAGGTTCCATAATCCTTGCGTCCACACGTCAAATAAAAGGACCAGTCCCTCCATGTCTGAGTTCTGGAATTCACAGAGGCTTATGTGCTGAGTTTTCCATTAAGAGCCAACCTCAAGCTAGGCCTGGTGACACAGGCCTGAAATCCCAGCTACTCAGAAGGCTGTGACAGGTACAAACTTGAACCTTGCAAGTTCAAGGTCAACTCAGAGTCTGTAGAGAATTCAGGATCAGCCTGCACCTTACTCAGATTTTGACTCAAAAATTTAAAAAGTGAACAGAGCTATCAACAGTTGTTGGTCCAGTGCGACTCCTAGATTCAATACCCCATTAAACAACAACAACAACAAAAATCCTCTTGGGTGAAACTGGCATGTCTGTCTTTCTCTCTGTCTCTCTATCCCTCGCCATCAATAATCAATCTGTCTGTCTGTCTATTTCTACCTCTGTTCACTGAGGGAACTGGCCAAAAGAAATGTGGCAAAATGTCTTGTACTAATTTAATTTAATTTTAGTTTTTGAGATAGGATCTCTGTGTAGCATAGGCTGTCCCAGAACTCACTCTGTAGACCAGGCTGGAACTCACTGAGATCTGCCTGCCTCTACTTCCATGTGCCAGTAGGCCCAGCTCAGATTGAGCAAACAGAACCCAGTCCAAGTGCCTGGAGTCACAGAGTGGTAAGGTCAGAAATCAAGGACACTTCCTGACTTGATCCTGCTGAGAATGTCACTTTGTCTTTTGGCTAACTCCCGTCTTGGCCACAGAGAGGTGTAGGAAGCAGGCTTCTATTCCAGCGGCTGTCAGCCTCCCTAACGCTGCGACCCTTTAATACAGCTCCTCATGTTGCAGCCACCAGCAACCACAAGATCATTTTTGTTGCTACTTCCTAGTGCTTTTGCTACCGTTAAGAATCATAATGTAAATATTTGTGTTTTTTGATGGTCTTAGGTGACCCCTTGTTAAAGAGGCTGTGGCCCACATGTTGAGAATTGCCATGCCAGCGTGACAATGTACAGTGTGATTAGGGACCTGGACTTGAGAGCAGATATTCCTGAGAGCAGATATATTGGGGGTCTGTCTGTTCTGATTACTGGGTCCACACATATTTGTCTTCATGTTTTTAAGGCACGGCTTCACAGTGGCTGAGGATGGCCGAGAGTGTAAACTTGACATGCATACTCAATGCAATAAACTCAATGATGCATGAATGACCACTGAATATTAGCATTTAAAGGGAAGGCTGCTATAGGGGTGAAAGTTTGGGGTTTAGCCTTTTTCTGGAGAAGCCCCTGAAATCTCAGCATTGGCAGAGGTGGAGAATGTAGAGAGGGGTTTCTCAGACTAGGACTCTTTTTCTTTTAAAACGATTTATTTACTTTTATTTTATGTACATTGGTGTTTTGCCTGCTTATATGCCAGTGTGAGGGTGTCAGATCAGTTGGAACTGGAGTTAGAGACAGGTGTGAGCTGCCATTGTGGGTACTGGGAATTGAACCCGGATCTTCTGCCAGAGCAGCCAGTGCTCTTAACTGCTGAGCCATCTCTGCAGCACCCCAGACCTGGAATCTTGTTTTGGAACTTAGAGATTTCCTGTAGAGCTTTACAAACCCTATTGATGTGATATGTTCCAACATACACATGTTTATATCTATATAAATAGACATATACAGAATATTTTCCCCCAAGGAGTCCCCAAAATGGTCCATGGGTCCAATACACAAGGAAGATCCTTCCCTGTGGTTGGGGTGATGTGTGTACTCACATTTTTAGATGTGTGATTATATGTCTTAGGTGGAATATATGAGCTTGTTGCTGTTTAACAGTTTTGAGCCATAAGAACAGTAATTTCATGCCCTTCCACCTAGTAGGTCCTGATGCTGTGAGGAACCGTGACTTGGACCAGCCTTCCGATGAGGCTGGCTATTTGATGAGGTGGATATTCACAGCCCCCTTTCCTGTTAGGCATCAAAGCCTGGCAAGGTAAAATTCATCAGGCAGCCTGTAAATCTCTTTACCCAGAATGACTTGGGTTGTGTCTGGTGTTAGGAAATCATCTTGAATTTTCACTGGAGGCTTGATTGGATTCATGGGATCGATTGCTTGGGAGAAGCCCAAATCCAAGGGGGCCTTCTAAGCCACAAGCCCATGGGTGTTCTTTCAGAGAGCAGCCCGGCCGGCCGTCGTGTCAAGGGTTAAAATAGAACTGACACACAGACCGAATGAAACCAGAGCTGCAGTTACAAAGTGGGACAGATGTGGGAGGGCCAGGTTTCCTGTGGCCCATTTTCCAGTTTCCTGCCTGCAACCTGCAGAAGAAGAGGAAGCTCAGCGCTAGCAAAGTCTGAGAACCCTCGGATGGGGGCTGTGCCGCCAGCCAGAAATAAGAGTCGCGGGGAGAGCCTGGACAATAAAAACAATCGCATAGAAAGTAAATGGCCAGGTTCTCTTCCAGAAATGTCTGGAAAGGAATGGCCCTTCTGTTTAAAGAAAAACACGCCCCACATCTCTGGGGCGGGGGTGGGATGGGGGTGGGGCGGCTGTACCCACCATGCAAGAACCTCTGTGCTTTATGGCTCTACAGCTCGACTCGGCTTTCAAGACATGGTCGGTTTTCTTAGAACCGTTGGTTACCTGGAGTGATTTTTCCACCCAAGCACTGTGGTTTTCTACCCCATCTCCTGGATTTATGGATACACAGAGAGGTAGCCGTAGACAGCCCAGGGGCTGCTGCCTCTGTTGGGAAATCTAAGCGACTAGTTGGTTTCTTTCTTCACTCTTCGCTCTAGCTTCACATTGTGGTCTGATGTTTTCAAATAACAAAGACAATGGAGGTGTGTGCGTTGAAGATTCCTTGCGTTCTTTTTTTTTGTGTGTCGGGCTACCTAGAGAGCTGAAGGGAATGGTGCACAGAGAGCTCAGAGGGTCAGAAGATACTGGAAAAGGTGGATAATGCTATTTTTCCCCCAAGAGAGCGACTGTAAAATGTCTGGGATCTTTAGCTTTTGTTAACCATCCATAAAGCCAAAATACTTCAATCCCACCAGAAAGAATTTAAGATTAAAAAAAAAATGGTAGCTTTATACACTTGTTTAGTGAGTGTTTGTTTTCCCATCACGTGCTGTGTTGGAATCGCAGGGGATGCTAATGAGATGCTGGCTAAGAATTCCTAGCACGTTTGTGCAAGCCTTGTTTCCTAGAAGGCAATATTATAAGGTACTCGCGTGAGCTTTGCTGCAGCCAGATAGCAAGCAGGATAGTATTCTGAGCTTTCCCCGGGCTATCCCAATTAGAGTTGACTAGCATCTTGGAGGTACACAGAAGGTGTGTGCTTCTGGGACGCCAGATATTTATTTATCTTCTAGGTGGCTCACCTTTTCTCCAGGCCCAGAAAGTACAACTTGTACCTTGAGGAAGTTCTGGGACGTTGCCACGTTAGAGATCAAAGAGGACCCATGAGAGGCTGTCTAGAGAGCTCTGAAAAGATAGGATAAGATAGGGCTGGGTTGTGCCCTGCTGGGGTGGGGTGGGAAATGGATGAATTTGCGGATGTTGGAGGAAGTAGAATGACCCATGGACGCCATCTCAATGGAGGCAATGTAGCCATCCACTTAGTTTTCCAAAGAAAACACCCTTGTACGTGAGCCACCAGCAAGCCAGTCAAGTTGCTTTTGATTTACCCACAGATGACAAAGTTCCAGGAGAGCTGGGCAGTTTGTATACACAGTTGCAATTCTGTTCTGGCTGAGCGGCCATCAGGTCAGTAATTTCTCCCAAAAAGTTCTCTCCTCAGATGGAAGATTCAGTTTTAAAACGTGGCAAAGTGTCTTGCATGGTCTTAGAGGATAAATCGCTAGGTTGAGCAGTGCCCACTTCTCTTTGCTGTTCCTCTGTTTCTTTTAAAAGACAGGAACAAGCTGTAGATTGTCTACAGAAGAAAGGAAAGCACGGACATTGGTTACCCCACGAGAAGAACTTTGAGGAACATGGACCCTTGGAAGGATGTCATACCTTTGTTTTTCACTTGTGACAGCTGGCAATGACTAAAATGCTTCCTGAAAATAAATTGTAATAGTCTTAGGCTCATCTCAGAAAAAAAAAATGCACCAGAGGTTCTCAACCTGGGAGTCATGACCCCTTTGGGGGTTGAATGACCCTTTCCAGAAGGCCGTCAGAAAACACACGTATTTATATTACCATTCGCAACAGTAGCAAAATGACAGTTATGAAGTAGCAACAAAGTAATTTTATGGATGGGTGTCAGCACCGACATGAGGAACTGTTGCAGCATTAGGAAGGCTGAGAACCAACCACTGCCCAAGACAAAGACTTCAGAGTTTGTTGGTGTTGTGTGTTCATGTACTTCGCAAATTACCCTTGCATGCCTAAAAGTTGCCCGTCCTGGGGTCTGGCAGACCCTAGATGTATTCCTGTTCCTTGGTTTCAGTGGGTTTGTGGATAGCAGTGAACCTTTCCTCATTGGACAAAGAGCTGCAACCCGGAGAAATGTCAGCAAGAGCTTGGTTTTGGTTTTTTCTCCCCCCACCCCCCTCCATTTCTGGATCCACACACATCTTAAGAAAAAGACAGCATGCTATCTGAGTGTCTCCTTTGTGTGTCCTTCACACAGGAATATCCCTTGTTTTCAGACAGCAGGTGTGATAGCTCACACCTTTAATCCCAGCACTCAGAAGGCAGAGGCAGGTGGACCTCAGTGAGTTCCCAGTCATCCCCCATCTACATAGGGTGTGCCAGGACAGCTAGGGCTACATAGTGAGACCCTGTCACAGATCAAAGCAGGAAGAAAGAAAATCAGAAGGTCCTTTTACCTGCTTAACTGCCACCTCTGTGAAATCCCAGAAGCAAAGCTGATAACGTGCAAAGAGAAGCATCAGGTGTGGTTCAGTAGGAAAAAAAAGGAGGAGGGGGAGGAGAAAAGTAGAAGAAAAGAAGGAGAAGGAGGAGGAGGAGGAGGAGGAGGAGGAAGAGGAAGAGGAAGAGGAAGAGGAAGAGGAAGAGGAAGAGGAAGAGGAAGAGGAAGAAGAAGAAGAAGAAGAAGAAGAAGAAGAAGAAGAAGAAGAAGAAGAAGAAGAAGAAGAAGAAGAAGAAGAAGAAGAAGAAGAAGAAGAAGGTGGTGGTGGTGGTGAAGTTTTGGATTTCTAAGAAGCAGTTCAAATCTCTGGCTCTGGATTATGAGTCTGCAGCCAACTCAGAGGACATCTGGCGCCACCTCGTGGCAGATGGAAGGTAACATGTCCTCCACGTTAGGAAGGAAACAGAGGGGAGGATGCCAGGGAGACGGAACCTCTGGAAGTCCAAAGACCGCTTCTCAAGCAGGCAATCTCCTGGCTGCAAAAGCAGCCAGTCTGTTCCATCTTTTACTTTGTGGTTCTGTCCTAAGGTGGGTTTTTTTTTTCACACGAAGATTAGGAAGAACAACAACAACAACAACAACAAAAAATCTCAGGTTTACATTTGTAAAGAGCTGAGTGTTGAAAACACAGAGTGAAGATACTCACTTGGAGTATACAAAAAATGTCTCTTCCTCATAGTACCAGTGGCCCCCTTGCACTTCTTTCCTCTGTCTGTTGCCCTAACCAGCCAGCTTGGGTTATGTCATCCACAGACAGACTTGTTAGTCTAGATCCTCCTCCGCCCAGTGCAACAGTTCTCATCTACTTGATTCCCTGGCCTTTTCCTGGAACACAAGTTCCATGGGAGCAACGGCATGGCCAGGGGCAGCATGGCCAGCAGGGGTCGCTCTCTGCTGACCCGCCCAAGTTGGAGGCCTCTGGAATTATTGTCTTATGCTAGCCGGGAAGGATAGGTGCTGTGCTGCCTGTAAGGATATCAGACAACAGTCCTAACAATGTACACAGTTACATTCCAAGTCACCTTGTAAGCCGACAAGCACACTGTGGCTCAACGTTCACCTGGATGTCGTTGACTGTATTGAAGCCATTGATTGCCTAAAGACAAAGCCCACAGTCCATACAGTATCTGAATGATGCTTTTGAGCTGGGGGGGTGGGGGGGAGGCCATCTGATGTCACAGCAGCATCTGTGAAGAGCTTTCCTTGTTTAAGAAGTAAAGGCAGCTAGTGTTTTAAGTAGTACTTGCTTTGTCCCGGATAGTTTATTAGCGACCTTGTAATATTCAATAGTAACCCTGCAAGGCAGGGATCTGTATCCTCTATACCACCACCATCACTTTACCTGTGAGGACATACGTGTAGAGAAAGGTGAATGACACCCCTAAAACCCTACAGGCAGGCAGGGCAGGGCAGACGCTCAGAGATGAACACAAAGATGCTCAAGTATCTTCTCACCTGCCGAGTAGCCTTCTGGGTATGCACGGGCACTCCTTAGAGGTGTGGAAAAGAACCCTGCCCTAGTCAAGCCAGCAGTGTCTAGGACCTGGGGACACTGGTCGGTGGTTTTATGCTGATTTTTATGGAAGCTAATTTACAGCTTTGTTTCTTATAGAGGACTGGCTGTGAACTAATTCTTGTCCATAGATACCCAGTCGCGTCTACAATGCTTCTTTGTTTCTCTCCCACTCTTTCTTTCTTTTTTTTTTGTCTTCATTTATCTGTTTCACTATTCCTCATCTGTAAATGCCCCATTATTCAGATTTTTTTTTTTTTGAGACAGGGTTTCTCTGTGTAGCCCTGGCTGTCCTGGAACTCACTCTGTAGCTCAGGCTGGCCTTAAACTCAGAAATCAGCCTGCCTCTGCCTCCCAAGTGCTGGGATTAAAGGCATGCGTGACCACTGCCCGGCTATTATTCAGATTTTGATGCCATTATAAAATCTACCTAGTTCCTTTGTCTTAATAGACGAAGTGAGTAGACAGTAGACTTAATAGACAGTAGTGAGCAGGAGAATATCTTTGACCTGCATTCATTGTAGATCCATCTGGCAACTGTGATTTTTAACCTTGTTTGAAAATTCCATTTTTAAACAAAGACATTTCTTCATTTTCGCTGTCTCAGCAAGGTCTTCTCCGACCCCTGTACCCCTGCCCAAGCCCACAAGTACATCCTGCTCCTTGCCCAGCTTCAGTGACTTTCCATAACACCCGTCTTCCAATACACTGTAACTTAATTCATCACGCGTTTTGTTGTTCACAGCCTGTCTCTTCCACTGACATGTGAGCTCAATACGGACATAAGCCCTTTTGTTTACTGATGCTAGACAGCATCTTGGCATAAGATAGATATGAGAGAGAGAGAGAGAGAGAGAGAGAGTAGAGGTTGATGTTTCCAGTTGGTTATAGTATAATATATAGCATAATATATAATACTATAGTATATATTATATACATCTTATTTAAAAGAACCTACATTGATATACTCAGTATCATAGCTTTTATTTTTCCCTTTTAATACATTTATTTATTCTTGCTCTGTGTGTGTGTATGTGTGTGTGTGTGCACGCGCACACACGCACATGCACATGCACGCTGCATGGGAATATATCTTATGACATACATGTGAAGGTCAGAGGGCCATTTGTTGGGAGTTGATTATCTTCTTTCCCTATGTGGATCTTGGGACTAGAACTCAGGATGCCAGGCTATTGAGAAAAGTGCCTTTATCTGCCTCGCTGTCTTGCTGGCCCTGTCTTGTTTTGTTTTGTGAGATGTGAACAGGTTTCGGCAAACATCATCTGCTACGCGTGAAGCTAGCTGTTAATTTGAATTGACTGGGAGAGGATTGGCTTTTGCTATTGAATCTCATACCATCCTGAGCCTTTTGTACCCAGCTTTGCCTTTTATGAGGAAGGAAGACGACAGTAAAAAGTGTAATAAAGAAAGATAGGCTGTCAACACGGCTGGTCTATCAGTCTGCTTCCTGCCTCTTTAAAGGGGGGTTTTTCAGATCTGATGAGCCATTTTATTTTATTTTAATCATTTAATTGACATGGTAATTGTATGTATTTATGAGGTGTGATGTGATGTTTTGATACTTGTTTTCTGTGTACAAGCAAATCAACAACATTAGTACATTCGGTACGTAAACATTCACAGTCCCTGTATGATGAGACTTAACCTGGTAAGACAGTCTAGCAGACAGTGTGCTTGCAGGCAAGCCTGGAGACCCGAGTTTTATCCCTGAGAACCAACTACATGTAGCTTTCCTCTGCCTTCCATTCGTGTGCGTTTATGCTATGATGTGCATATGCCCCTCCCCTCATAATTTTTTTAAGGGATGGCATTAAAATACCTGATAAAACCCCACATATTCAAAACAAGAGCTAGGCAGGGCAAGAGAAGCATATTCTAATTAGCAAACAAACAAAACCAGAGTATGTCGTGTGTTCTCTTTAATATGTGGATGCTTTAAAAAAGTGACTTCGTAGTCAATACTAGGGGCTGGGAGGTGGGAGGGCTGGGTGAAGGGGGATTCGACAGCAGAAGCCAATGTATACAGCTGGAGGAGCAAGTTCTGTTTTAGGGACCTATACTTCACAATAGTCTATTGTTTATCTTAGGAAGATCTGCAAGACAGAAGTCTGAGGCTCCAAAAATAAAGAGAGTAAAGAAGAAGCCATCATCCTGATTTGATGGGTGCCCCTTTGTGCATGTTGACACATCCTCAACCAACAAAACCCAAAAAACCCAAAGCGGAGTGGGGAAGAACATTTAAAAGCCCAGACTACCAGGGAATGGATGTGGGTGCATTTGTCACATTTCTAGCATTGCGCTCAAGAGTTCTAGTCCTTGGAAGCTAGCAGGTCTGGGCATCCAGCCAGATGAATGTCAGCTGATGACACATTGTAACTTAAAGCCGGCTCTGATACCAGGACATTGTATCTATGCGGTGTTACAATATGATACAGTCTCATGGATACACTGTATCCATATAAACACTTGCTGGGATGACAGAGCCCACAGCCTGTCCAAGTTGCAAGGCTTTTGTGAATTCTTCCTCCTGGTAAGTCCCATAGTAAACTGAGTCAAGTACAGCAGTCACGGTTCTTAGAACACCCCCCACCCCCCAGGTACACGAGTCATTGCTCTTTCTGGACAGTCTAAATGACAGGTATTGACAGGTATTGGGGATGGAGGTGGGGTGACATGCTGGATGGTTGCATATGAGAACAACTGCAAGTTACAAAATTTGATGTGGCCATGATTAAAATGAACAGTAGAAGTGGAGTCAAAGAAATATAGCTTGTGCCCTTGAGGGGAGGAGACGAGTCCTCTGTTAATGGTTTTAGCTCTATGGCTCCATGTAATGTCATTTGATAAGGGGACAGGGAGTTAGAACCACCTTATGCTTCTGTGACACACCCCTCCCTACCAGATGGCTTCTACCGTAGGACTATGAGCTGGCTAAAAGAGAAGTATGTCTGATATTCACCACCGAGGAATGTGTGGCTTGGGCTTCCAACACAAAGTAGAACTTTGTGTGACTCAGTCGTCAAAACTGTGGCATGGAGGAGGGCAGAGCAGTGGCTGGCGTGAGCTTGGAAGAAGGGCCAGTCTGTGCTGGGTGGGACGCTTTCCGCACATGAAGCCTGAGCCCCCAGACACCTCCAGGGAGCACAGTTGCTCACTGCAACTCTGAGTGATCCTGCTGCAGTTTGCCACCTCAGGGACTGGGCTCTGTCCTAAGAGTTGTTGGGTGACTCTGAGGTCCTTATCTTCCACCCTGGCCTTCTGTGGGTCCATTTCCTGTATTCCAGAAATGTGGGCGATCCTGAAGCTGATTGCCCCATCACCACCAAAGGCCTCTTCCCTGCCTGCCCTTTCATGCCTCCTTGAGCTCCCAAGGGCATCCTAGTGAAGGGAGGAACAAATATGTGTGATGTTGTAGCAGTCAGCTTTAGCTATGGTGATGCTTTGTAACAAACAGTCCCAAGCGTCCTTGGCTCACTGTGGTATTTATTTTACTTCTGCTTCTTCAGACTCAACCTGTGCCAGGCTTTGATCAAATTGAGGTAAATTCTATGTATCTCATCGCTTCAACCCAGTATTTCACTGACTAGTTCAAGATACATAGCTAAGCCCAACTCTCAGTGTGCTGAGGATATAGGGACTTGCTTCAGTGCGGCTCTGGCTGCCTGGCCCCTTAAAGGAGTGAAGCTGGGAAGAGAGAGGCAGGCTGAGCACTTCCCCTCTCTGCAGAACTCCAAACTGGCTGGCATCTCTCTGCCTCTCCAGGAAGGCTCCTCTGAGTGACCACTAAATTTCAAAGATCTTTGAAAAACTCACTGCCAGAAGATTTGGCTGGAGACACCCATGAATTTGAAACGTGTGTGGCTTATTTGAGCTCATTAGGAGCTGGAGCCATAATGCTGGCACGTCCTTCCAGGAGCTCTTTCAGAGCTCAGGAGTCGCTGGTGTGGTTTGAAGTCAGCAGTAACAGGGCTGACTCTTACAGACCCAGTGACTGCTGTGGTGAAGGGTGATCTCTTTAAGGATACCCCCTTTAAAGAGTTATAAATAAAACATCCCGTGGGGTTTTTGTAGCACGTTCTTAGTCTGGATTGTCTTTAACAGAGACACCCAGGTGGCACCCACGGTGCTCAGAGGAGCAACAGGATTCTTTCTTCTGGCTGGGTCTGTGAGGAAGCAGGGAGGGAATGCTTGTTAGGGGTGACTGGGGGGTGGTGGTGGCGGGGTTCATACTTCAATGGGATGTTGCTATCAGAATCCCAAACCTGCTTCTGTGGTGGTGTGGTAGAACACAGGGTCCGTGCTGGCCAAGCGCTCACCACTGAGCAATACTCCTGCCCCGTGGGACCTACCTGAAGATGCAGAAAGATGTCAGGCAGTTTGAAGTCTGTCCAAAGATAGTTGCCTGCCTCTCTCTGGCTCCTAGGCCACTTAGAAGCTGCTTTATGAAGAGCAATGAGAATAGGTGCTGAGGGAGACTCACTGTAGAAAACTCTCCTCGTGGCCATTATTCTGCCTTCCAGTCATCTTTGTTGCTGTACTCATCGTTGTCACCGTGGGCTGTCCCTAACAGACCCCAATGTCTCCTTGCCACAGATGGAGTTTCCTCATCCTGACAGGCTTGTCTCCGCCTCACGGCTTGGCTTTTGTGTGTCTTGATGTAGAACCCCCAAACTCCAGCTTGAGATCTTTGCTGAGCCTCCTAGACCCAGCTTCCAAATCTCAGCTCTGTTTGCCCAGGTCAAAACACCCACAGTGTTCGCTCTCACCAGCTATCCTGGAGGAAGGCTTTTCCTAATGATATGGATGTTAGTAAAATAAATGGGTAAGGCTGGCAACCTGGCTCAGTGGGTCTAAAGGTGCCTACCAGCAAGTCTGACTCCCTGAGTTCAATCCCCAGGACTGGAAGGAAAGAATGGACGTCTGCAAGTTGTCCTTTGACCTTCATGCCCAAGCCATGCTTTGTATGGGTGCACACACACTCAATAAATAAGTGTAATAGAACAAAAGGGTGATTTCTTGTGAATACTACTCAAGTGATCAAAATTCAGATCATGACAGTCCAGTGATCCCATCTGAACTGCGTCTGTATGGCTGAGCAGAGTCCATCAGGGCCTAAGAAGTAGCAAGCAGCATGTCAGGAGGAAGGAACAGCAGAGTTCATGCTACAGGCAAAGATGAAGGATAACATTGTTTTATGGTATTTCCTCTCCTGGTGGGAAAAACACTTCCTGCCGGTGTGCTTGAAACTGGGGCTTGGGCGACTATATGACAAGTGCTTAGGAAACTGAAGGACTCCTCCTTCAGTTGGCGACAACTGATTCTTTAACCAGCGTCTACTGACTCCATATCTGCTCTATGCAAGCCCTGTCCTGGGTTCTGAGATGGCTGACTGTGTAAAGAGTAACTGAGTTCCCCTCCCTGCAAAGCAGGGCTGGCTATATTGGGTGAAAGGACAGTTTAACCAGGAGATGCTATCTATACTTTCATGACCCTAGGCCCCTGTGTGACTTCACTAAGCCCTAGCAGACACTCATGGCCACACTTCAGCAAGTGTGACTGACCAAGATGCAGTTGATGTGGTGGGTGGGAATAGATGGAGCTAGCCAATGGGAACTTACCACACAGGTGTTCATTCCTTTAGTCAGTTTTCTCTAAGTAGCTCCCAGCACAGTGTGGTCTCCGCTGGTTTGTGATTGGTGAATTTCAGGACCTCGGGGCACTGCCATTGTGTTCCTGCATCGGGGCTGCTCATAACTGTGCAACCAGAAAACCTGTGTGTGGCTAGGCAGTCCATTGGGGGTGGGGTAGAAAGTACTTTCTCTTAAGCTCTGTGGAGCAGAGCCCCCGCGCAGCGCCTGAGCTGCAGACCCGCTCTGACCTGCCTGCCTCTTGCCCACCTCCCAGGTATGGAGAGTGCAATCACGCTGTGGCAGTTCCTCTTGCACTTGCTGCTGGACCAGAAACATGAGCACCTCATCTGCTGGACATCGAACGATGGCGAGTTCAAGCTCCTCAAGGCGGAAGAAGTGGCCAAGCTGTGGGGCCTCCGCAAGAACAAGACCAACATGAACTACGACAAGCTGAGCAGAGCGCTGAGATACTATTACGACAAGGTAAAGCAAGCCTTGGCATCATGGGAGTGGGGGGTGGTGGTGGGGGGGCAGGGAGGGCTCACCTCTCTTAGTTCACTGAGGAGGAGCCTGGGCTGTGCATCCAATCAGAAAACAGAAGCGGAGACTAGGAGGCAGCTCAGTTAGTGAAGAGCTTGCCCTACAGGCACAGGATCTGAAGTTAATCTCTGGAGCCCAGTGCAAAGGCATGGTGTGGTGGAATATGCTTGGTATCCCAGAGCCAGACAAGCAGAGACCGGAGGATCTGTGGGTGCCTAATTTCCAAGTTCTCGGCACGTAGAGACCCTGTTTTCAAAAAAAAAATGTCTACACATGAACACATACATGTACATGAACATGAACACATGTGTGTACAAGCAAATCACAGAAAACACATGAAAATGGAGGCAATCCATACCTTTAATGTTGAGATAAAAACAAATTGCTGAGGTTTTCCCATCCCATGGGAACCCTTGGTATGTTCCTGAGGCTCAGTTTTTGTACCCTCCCCCGCTTTCATATGTAATTTGCTGAAGACCGGGCATCTACTGGCATCAGGCTGGCAGCAGGGGTAAGATGTCAACTGGCTCTGGGGACAATAAGAATTACAGTCTGAGCTGGGCATGGTGGAGCACACCTTTAATCCCAGCACTCGGGAGGCAGAGGCAGGTGGATCTCTGAATTCGAGGCCAGCCTGGTCTACAGAGTGAGTTCCAGGATGGCCAGGGTTACATTGAGGAAACCCTAAAAGCTTGAAAAAAAAAACAAAAAACAAGACAAACAAAAATGAATTACAGTCTTCAAAGTCTGTCTGTTCTTTCTGGTCAGGAGTTCGGTCAGAAGGTCCTTTCCAGGGAAATAGTAGTTTGGGGGTTGCTGTATTTTACCACTTGTGTGCTGGGGATTGTGTCCTGGGGCCTTGTACGTGCTAGGCAAGTTTTCCAACACTGAGTTACACTTCCAACCCTGGACACAATATTACTACCACGGGGCACTTCAGCATCTCTGTTTGTGAAATGGGAGACATAGCAATTCCACAGTCGGGATCTCTATGAGGATTCACTGAACTACTGCGCGCTAAGTACTTGGATCTGTGCTTGGCCTGTGACATTTGGCTTATTAGTAACTCCTCCAATTAGAAACAAAGCCAGTCTCATTTTTACATCATGGGAGTGAGGCACAGAGTGCTATAACTAAAGAAAAAGTATACTTGTTTTATGTATAATGGATGTTTTACTTGCATGCGTTATACATAACTTGCATGCAGTACCCATGGAGGCCAGAAGAGGGCGTTGGATTCCCCCTAAGACTGGAATCACAGCAGTTGTGAGCTGCCATGAGGGAGCTGGGAATTGAACTGGCTCTTCTGGAGGAGCAGCCGGTGCTCTTAACCATTAAGCTGCCTCTCCGGCTCCTAGAGTACTTTTTAAGGTGAATCACAGCAAGGACAATTGGAATGAGTTTAATTTATGTCTTGCAAATTAGTTTGTATGCTTGGTAGGGCAAAACTTGTTCTATTTAGGATAAATCTATCAGGCCGGTAATTATTGGCCATTTCTGTTTGAACCCATGCTTGCCGACTACTTAACCTGATGGACGAAAAGGTTTAGAATCCTAGAAACCCAAGGGAACTTTTGTTCTGGGTTCATTACTCTTATGGAAAGGTGAATCTTAAAGTGATTTAAATATTAGTTCCGGATCTATATTTAGTGCCTTCTGTCTGCAAACCTCTTTGGAATTGAGGACACAAGGATTACACGTTTCAGGAAATGAAGACGTCATTAATTATAAAGGGCTCCTTTCTGTGCTCCTAATAGCATGCGATTATGTCATTGCGGCGCTAAAGGTGCTTCCCATTAGCACGGCAATTAATTAATCCCGACTTAATGCAGTCCTACGAAGATGTAAAGGCACTTCTCAGCTAATTGCACTGTCCGGAAGCCAAGCAGATGGCGTCTAGCTTTGCGTTTTGTTCCCAAGTTCTGTGTTCTGCCATGAGAATTGAGGGCCCTGCAGGAAAACAGTCTGTCTTGCCTGCTGGCAGAGAGCCCAGAAACGTGGCCTTTCTATTGTTTTAAATCAAGGTGTCAAAGAAAAGAGGGCTTGCCCCTGGGCCTGGGACTAGAGTCATCTCTTCAAGTCCTGGGCACTGAACCTGAGCGCTTGTCCCGTCAGCATGAAGGGATCTGTGTCCTAGGCAGGGGATTGATTGTTAGTGGCTGACAGCCTTTGTGGAGACAAGCCTGTGATCTCTGGAGTGAGCAACTTCAGGTTGGTGCGGGTCGGAGGGAGAGACAGACAGTAAAGTGCCTCCCCCACAAGCAGAGGGCCCTGAGCTCATGGAACCCCTGAAGAAATGCTGGGCATGATGGTTCATGATTATTCACGATGGTAATTCCTGCGCTGAGCAGGGCAGTCACAGGTAGATCCTGAGGGCTACCGACCAGCTAGCCTAGCCTAATAGGCGAGCTCCAGGCCAAAGAGAGACCCTGTCACAAAGGATGTTCCTATCACAAAGGTGTTCCTAAAGATGACGTCTGAAGTCCTCTGGCCTCTACATGCATGTGCATACTTGTACACATACACACATGCACACACACACACATGTTTCCCATGTATCTGCACACACATATACACAGAAGTACAACAGACATACTCAAAAGCATACCTACATATGCACACATGTACCACACAAGTACAATTCACATACATTGACAAGTACACACATATGTACACAAACACATGTATATACAAGTACAATATACATTCACACGAACACACACATACCCCTACACACAAGTATAATCCATATATACAGAAACACATGCATGCATACACACACAGCTTTTTTAAACAAGCAGTTTCATAGCTGTTAGTCTGTTAGGAGTCTAGGGCTCTGTCCTGGGCACTTCCTGTTCTCTTTAGACGAGATGGCACTCCCATTAGGACAGGTCCTGCACCAGTTTTCCTATATGAAACAGAACATTCAGATTTGGTTGGGAGACACTTAAGCCTATGCAGCCAGTGGGTGGCAGGGCCCGGGGACCCACCTGTCCTGTGCTGTTCCTTAAGACACAAACCTTCACTGCTGTCTTGGAACGTCTGAGATCAGGTATGATGCCCATACGCTGTTCTAAGGTCAGGAGTTTTTATTATCAAGGGTTTTAATACTGAAACAGGTCCAAACAGATGTCACCGTAGACTCCGCATTTGCCTGTTTTCTGTTGCTATTACAAAACACACCAGGCTGGGCGTATAAAGAAAGGAGTTCTGGAGACACAGAAGCACAGCAGTGGCTCTGGTAAAGGGTCCCCTTGGCCGTGGTGTCATAACAGGAGGATGGCGTCCTGCCGGGAGCATGTGAGAGGAGACTGAGGTGGGGTTTGCTGTTTTACAACAACCCACTCTCAAACGATCCATCCCTGAAAGAGCATCTCTCCCACACCCTCAGTGACATAATACATGATCACATGACACACTCCCCAGCCCTAAAAGGTACAGCATTGCCACACTGAGGACTTGGGAACTCTGGGGACACACTCCAGCCATGGCCGACAGCAGAGTCGCAATACAGTTAGAAAAGGAAAGAAGAGGGGGAGGAGGGAAGAGAAGGGCAGGATGGTGAAAGGGAAAAGAGAAGGGAGGAACAGAAGAGCCAAGAGGCAAACGCAGGAAGACAGTGGCCACTGTGGCATTAAGATCATCTATTTTGCATTTTTTTCTGGCCAACGCTTCCAGCTTTGCCAGCCTTGCCAGCCTTGCACTCTGGTGAGCTGCATCGGTCAAACTGGTTTAAACGAGTTTAACTCTACCGACATTAGGCTGGCAATCACGGCCGACATAAATGTCTGACCTCTCACTGGAAGGGCACGCTTGGCTCAGAGCCTCTATGGCTATGAAGCCCTTGGGTCACGAGGGCCTGGGTGTGATGTCCTGCTCTGTTTCACAGGCAGATCCAGGCTGGCCCCTTCTGCTTGTCAGTGTGACAGTCATTGACACCCTCCTCCCTCACACTCAGCCTGTGAGCGGGATAGCTCTATGACTGTCTCGCTCTGCAAGCTGTGGTAATTTTGTCTGCTGCCTTCTATAGCGTCCTTTCCCTGGCGGCTGAAAATGTGCATCCTTTGGTTTGTCCTAATAGGGAAGTTTCTCTGCCCGAAAAGACAAGCCTGCGAATAGCATTATTTTTATATGGTATATGTTGTATTTTTAGCTTATTCCAGCATATTAAAAGTGGGCAGAGGAGAAATGTGTAAAAAAAAAAAAAAGCTATACAACAAGACACGGAGGGAAAATAGTTTATGTGTTCATGACATCTGGTAGGGTGAAGGGCTCTACTCAGTGTCCCTTCAAAACATGTGCCCCCCTCCCCCCGCCAGCCCACAGACTGTAACAGAGAGGTGGGCATAGTGTGGCCTTTGGACTAGATATTTGGGTTAGAATCCAGCTGTGGGAGAAGCAATCTCTCTGGGCCTTAGCCTCCTTTTAAAATGTATTTATTTATTTATTCGACATATTTGTATATGTTTGTTTTTGTGTGCACACATGTATGGGTGCATGTGGAAGCCAACGGTCAACGTCAGGTCTCCACTGTACTTTTTGAGTCAGGGTCTCTCAGTGAGCATCAGGGATCCTCCTGACTCTACCTTCCCAGCACTGAGACTGCAAACACACACCAGAGGTCAGAGCTGAGGTCGGCCCTCTGGCTTACATCAGAAGCACTTTACTGACTGGGCCGTTTCTCCAGCATCCTCGTACCCTTAATTTTTTCTGCGAACTGAGGATTGGGTCCAAGGCCCTCACATGCTGGGCAAGTACACTCTTCTTGTTAGGTACACTGAAGATGACAGCAAACTCAATTCAAGGGCCCACGGTGAATAGTCTCAGGGGGGCCTGCACCCCTTTGACACAGTGCCCACTACTGGAAAGATATGATGAAGCCTTGGCCAGAGTCGTAATGTGGGTGATCGTGTTTCTCTACCGCTAGTTTTAAAACTTTGGGTGAATGCAGAGAAGGAAAATCAACCTTTGTACCAACCCTTGGGATGGGTGTGGAGATGGGAAGATGGACCCCCTTTGTCCTGCTGTGCAATGGTCTGAGAGTGGCTAGCAACTTTTGCCAGTTAACTTTTTCTACACAGAAGGAAAATCAACCTTTGTACCAACCCTTGGGATGGGTGTGGAGATGGGAAGATGGACCCCCTTTGTCCTGCTGTGCAATGGTCTGAGAGTGGCCAGCAACTTTTGCCAGTTAACTTTTTCTACACAGGCTGTTCTGAAAATTCTCCCACATTTCAGTGCCCTTCCTGTCCCTCTGGGTCAGAGCCAGCGTACTCCCCTGTGCACTAAGAGGGCATGAACGTGGCGCCCACTCCCCTGTGCACTTAGAGGACATGAACGTGGCATCCACTTCCTGGTGCCCTTTAGAGATTTTGGATTCAGGACTATGGAGGTTGGAGGGCAGCTGTTTCAGTTCCACTATCACAAAGGTCAGTCTCTGCAGCTCCTCCCCTTCCGGATCACATGAGGATCTGGAGTTGAGGATGCTCAGTACCCGGCAGTACTCAGCAGCCTATGTGGCATCAATGCTCAGAAATGCACGCCATTTTACCATCCATGTTTGTGAATATTAATGCGTTGGGTAACAGGCTGGTTATTTAGAGGTCTTCCATTGTGATAGGAAATATTAAAAAATGGCACCACCCCGTGCTGGGGCAAGACACCAGCAGGCAGGCTGGCCTGTTCTCATCTCGTGGAGACTCTGACTGAGAGCTCTGAAATCTCTCCACCTCAGCTCTCTAAGTTCCCACTGGCGGGTCGTTGCCACACCAGTCCCATACTTCAAAACTCTCACGGCCTTTTGTGGTGCACTTTTGGCAAACCCACGTTTTTGCAGCGGTACCTTTTCTCTAAAAAACCCAGTCGAGCCTCTGCGTGAAGGAAAACACCACACAAACTTAGTTCAGAATCAATGGTAACTCAATCGCTGGGCGCATCAACTAGAATCCTAATCTTGTTAAGCCTTATTAAGTCTAAATCCTCCAGTGGCAAATCCTGGCGGATTCACCATCTAAACTGGGAGACACTTGTAGCTATATGTCTTGACCTTTCACTGTCCCCGTCCAAAAAGCACCCCTCTCCCCCACTCCTGCCTACTCTCTTCCTCTATCCAAGCAGGAAGTCCCGCCTACTCGCCCAGTGATTGGTTCCTTTATTCATTGGGGATGGTTCACAAGAAGTCACCAGAGTAAGAGACTCATTCCTGGTTCCAGTCAGCCCTTCCTGGGAAAGCAGAATTAGCATCAAAATATAAACAGCACCAGGGCCATCCTCAACACTCCCCCCTCCCCTCCCCGAACCGCACGTTACTATTATTATTTATTGTTTAGATTGGGTCTCGCCATGCAGCTCTACAACAAACATAACGCTGTGACAGGGATGACACTTAGACTCAATAGCACGTGTGTCACACTGTGTCTCTGACACCAAGGGCTTTAAGAGGTGACTGAGGCTGAGAGGAAAACTGTGCCTGAGGGCTCCAATTCTGGAGTGGCCACAGCGTCTGCCTGCACATCTCTGGATTCCCTCATGGTCACATGCATTATCAATGGAAAATCTGGGGTGGGGTGGGGGCGTCAGGGATTGCAACGATGAGCTCCAACAAAAGCCCACCCAGTGCTTTTGAAGAGGCTACTGGACAGACCTCAGTAGCATTCCAGGCGGGGGGCGGGGGGGGCACCCAGTCCAGAGAGCAGTGTGCTTTACTTCTGGGAGATAGGGTAGATGGGTGAGGGCTGAGAGGCCCCTGGCCAGAAACTCTCAGGCATTGAGAGACCACTGAGTCTTGGGCAGTGGAAGGCAGAGGTAGGAGAGGGACCAGGGCTCTGGGTGGTACTCACCTTCCAGGGATAGCTTGCTTTCTCTGGTGTGGATGACTCTGAACGACCGTCAGCTCAGCTCTGATGAGTTGAAGGGTTTAGTAGGCTCCCCCCACCCCCAATTAGTTTTAAACCATCACACCAGAAAGGTAGACTTGATGATGTAATCCGAAGGATGTCTTTCGGAGATTTTGTTAGTAAGCTGACTTTTTATTCCTTCACGATACTGGGTATGCTTGGTTTTGAAATCAAGGAAGGAGGAAGAGACTGGTGAACAGTCAACGTAGCTGTCCCCCTACCCCCATGGATGTTTGACGTGCGTGTATGTCTGTATACCTGGACCCAGAAGAGGGCATTAGTCCCTGGGACTGGAGTTACAGATGGTTTTGGAGTGCCATGTAGGTGCTGGGAATTAATCCCATTCCTTTAGAAAAACTCAGTCAGTACTCTTAAGCACCGAGCCACCTCTCCAGCTCCACCCCTTCACGACTTAACAGCTCTTGGGTGTTCATAGCTTGGCACGGACAAGATCCTTTTCTGTCATCTCTGTCCCCATGCCCTCAAGTCCCTCAGCCATTTCTTTGAAAATGTCTCTCCCACTCCTTGCATGGTTTGGCAACTCTGGGCCTGGGGACAGACATGTAAATCATTCCCATGCTTCAAATTATAGAACGTGCTAGCAGTGATGGGGTGCCCGGCCTTCCAGAGGAGGGAGGAAGGGGGGTAGAGACAGAGAGAAGATTTCTGGGGGTCAAGATACTTGTTGATCAGGAGCTCCTGGGCTGAACCTGAGTTCAGCTGGTGCCAGGCTGGGAGCCCTTAGGAAGGAACGCCAAGTGGCGAACAGCAGTGTGGGCAGATGGGAGGTGTGAGCGTTTGACCTTTCCAAGTGCAGAATATTTATTTAGGGAAAGAGGTTGAGTTTGGGAGAGAAGCGTGGGGCAGCATCTCGTCTCGAAATTGGCACTTTCTCGAGAGAGCCAGCAAAGTGTGGAAAGCAAGAAAGAGCCATGGTTAGATTTGAATGTTTGGATGATAAAAACCGCACATCCCCCCCGCCCCCCATGCTTTTTGGCATTGGTGGCTTCATGCTCCGACGCCACCACTCTGATCCTTTTGGCCAGTTACTGAGAAAGCGTGGTCCACACTGAGCTGACTGGCCGCGCCATGACATCAGAACCAGGGCCTGCAGCGCCCCTCCCCCTCCAGCAACCCCGGGGACAGGGAAGGAAAGTGTTACTGCCTGGCAATCTTGCAGGTGCAGCTGCTCATGGGAAGCTGACGACATCGACCTGGGCTGCTACAGACGGAGACCCGGAAGCTTACTTAATCCTTACCCTTTTCCATCTAACAGACCTATTGTCTCTGCTGTTGGCAACGAGCGTTCTTCCCAGGAGGAGGCTGGAAACTTTGCCAGCTCCCTTCTCAGCCGCAGATGAAACTGGCAGTGGGATGAACGTCCTTCCCTTCCGTCTCCACAGCAACCTCTCAGCTGATCCTCGCAGGGGTACCTCGGGATCTTTACCTAATTGGAGGGAAATTAGGGGAGAGCAGTCGAGACAGAGTCACCGGCTCCAAATCCCAGGAAGTCGAACCCATCACCTTCTTAGCTTAATTGGGTAATTTGTTTTAAATGGGGTATGCAATCACGCTGAGAAAATGTTAGTATTAATAACGTGTATCTGAAGTCAGCTGTCTGGGCTGAAAAGCCTTGGCTCCGGTAGGATCCTTTAATGTCCCCCAATAATTTTTTGAGAAGATAAAATGATCTATCTTCAGAGTGGAGACCGGATGCGTCCAGCAGGTGCTCCTACCCTGGAACTTCTTCGAACGCCCAGCTGAGCTGTTGTCACAGTGCTTCTGCCTGGCCCTAAGCCTGTGTATGCAGAGCCCGAGCCCTCTGCTGGGTGTCTCTTTGTACCACGTCAGCCGCTCAGAGTGTTAGAGGACAACAGATGGCACCAGGGCTTTTGTCCAGAGGCCAAGGGTGTAACCAGGACTTCCCTGCACGAACTTGGCCCTGGAAGCTACCTGGAGACCTGCTTGGTAGCTGAACTCCTTCCCGGTGGAGGGCTTCTAAGCTGTCCACCTTGTCCCAGGAGATGGCAACCAGCATAAGGTGGCAGGCCGTGGGAGTGCGAAGGGGTCGGAGGCGTTATTTGGGGGTGCTTCCTGTCTTGCACATGGTTCTGAGCCGGTGTCCCTGAAGCCCTCCACATTCCTCCAAATAGGGTGGTTGCTAAGAAACGGGATGAGGCAGTCTTGAGAGCACAGTTAACACGGGGCTGCTGCATGGTACTCAGCTGCTGAGGCTCCCACAGCCCTGCCAAGTCGCTGCATCAGGCCCTTGCCCTTGCCCACACTGAGTCCCCCTTGGCAGGCTCCCGCATTCCTGCTCCGGGCTCTTAGCTGCGGGAAAATTTAGGGATTGTGTAGACAAACTGACATAAAACCGCCAACATTCACATCACACCTCCCACCGCCCACCAACTGCCAGCTGCTCCTCTGGGCGGCCTCTTCCCACTCCCCTCACAGGCACAGCTCTTACCCCAGATGGTAAGGCCAGGAGGGAAGCTCACGTGTATGGGGCATGCTGTGTGTGACTCAGGGCTAGGCAGCGAACATTTGTTAACTCCTAAGGCATCTGGCCTTGTGGTCAGGGATGGACCCATTCTAGAGACAGAGATACTGAGTCTCAGGCACATGGGGGTTAAATAGCGCACCCAAGATCAAACAGCTGCTTGGAGTCAAGCATTCATCTTAGAAATTTGGACCTTGGCTGCGTAGTTTGTGCAGATTGCTGGAGGCCCAGGTTGGAGTCTTTATCCTTCATACGGTGTCCTATGGCTGATCACAATCTCTTATGTAGGCCAAGAGAAGGAGAGGCCCCAACATTGGAAAGATTGTTCTGAGCCCCGAGTGTTAGGTAAGGTGCTCTGTGCTAGCTGTGAATGGGAGGTGTTTTGTTGGTTGGTCGCCCCAGAGAACACGCGCACTTCCTGAAGGGAGACAAGCTGAGGGCTGGAGAGATGAAGCAGACAGAGTTTGAAGCCAGTCTCATGTATATAGTGAGTTTGAAACCCTGTTGAGAGAGAAAAGAGGGAGAGAGACAGACAGACAGACACAGAGAGACAGAGACAGACAGAGACAGAAACAGTCAGAAAAGAGACATAGGAGACAGGAAGGTATGAGACAGGCAGGTGTGCCCCTCCTGTATGTTTTTGTACCACCGTAACCCCCCAGTGGCCCTGGGGAAACCCCAAACTCTCCTTATCATCTGGCCTCCCTCTACTGGTTCTGAACATCCTACCTTTTAGCTTCCTCATTAGCCCTGCCTACCTTGCCTCCTGGCTCCAGGCCACATCTGCTGCTGAACTCTGGCTGTACCTTGCCAGCCCCTGCTTGGTATCTGCCTTCCCTGCTCCAGGCCGGCTCCTGTCTCTGTCTCTGGTTACTACATCTACTTTACTGCCCACTTCCACCCCTCCCCCACATTTTTTTTTTTCTTAACACCACTATAGTTAGTCTCTGCAGTGCCTGCTGTGGTAGCTTCCTGTAACTGTAGAACTGTAGAATGTATGTATGAGGAGCTAGCAGTCATCCTCCTTAGCATAGGAGGAAATCTGTCACTATGAAAAGCCAGCACTGGAAAGGCCCGAAGAAACCACCTTGCCCCACTGGCTGCAGCTCTAACAAGCAAGGATCCCAAAAGGAGAGAGAGAGAACACTTTTATTCTTATTATTTTTCTTATTTCTTCTTCTTCTTCTTCTTCTTCTTCTTCTTCTTCTTCTTCTTCTTCTTCTTCTTCTTCTTCTTCTTCTTCTTCATCATCATCATCATCATCATTATTATTGCTCGGTGCTTGTCTTAGTGTGCCTTCAATGGCTGTAATAAAGCACCATGACCGAGAGCAACTTGAGGAGAAAAGGGTTTATTTCTGTCATGAAGGGAAGGCTGGGTAGTAACCAGGATGCAGGAGCTGATGCAGAGGCCATGCAGTAAGCTCTGCCTACTGGCTTGCTTCCTGTGACTTGCTCAGCCTGCTTTTCTCTACCACTCAGGACTTCCTGCCCATGGGTGGCACCGCCCACAGTGGGCTGGGCCCTCCCACATCAATCATTAATCAAGAGAATGCCCTCCAGATTTTCAATAGGCAATCGGATGGAGGCGTTTTCTCAATTAAGGTCCCTTTGTCCTAGATGACTCTAGCTTGTGTCAAATGGACAAAAAAATAAACCAGGACAGGGCCAGAGACTGAGCCCAAGGCTCTGTCTCCAATATGGAATGTCAAAAATCCATACAGCAAAGACAGGGTAGGAGTGTATTTCTGTCCACTTGGGGCGCTGATGTCCCCGTGATGACTCGCATCATTAGATCTGGCCACTCAAAATGGAGAACCATTGCAATTATTCCCCAACCCAGCCCAGAAAGGCTTATGCTGGCAGAACAGTCTTATGGTTCAATTTATTGAGGACAAACACTCTTGGAGGAATGTTTAAAGGAGCCAGGGTAAAATTAGAGCTGAACCCAGCAAGCGGCAGCTGCAAAGGGCAGGAGAGAAAGATGCCCTCAGCATCCAGCTCGAGTCTCCTAGGGAAGGGTGTCCTGCCAGACCAGCAAGAAGAGGAGTTCCTCGTTTGCAGCACCCTCTGGGTGGCACAGTGACCGCTCAGGCGAGTCTGAGGAGCCCTGCCGCTGCCAAGTGGCCGCATTTGGTGAGCTGGTTCACACTGCAGTTGACTAATGCCAGAAAACAAAGAAATCTTAACCCAAACCATGAGAAAACTTCGAGGCTGGCAGCTGGTGGGGCAGGTCAGCTCTTAGGAGCCAAACTTAGGGTGTGTTATTCTTAGAAGTTTGGGATGGTGTGTGTGTGTGTGTGTGTGTGTGTGTGTGTGTTCCAAACTTAAGATTGAGACAATGGGTGTTCCAGCTCTGCCTAGCCTGGTGCCTAGGACCAGCATCCAGCACTGAAGGCATGCTAGGCCTTCCTGAGGGCCACTGCTGAGCAGGGGCAACTTTAAGAAGCACCCCACTCACAAAGGCTGCTCTAACAGATAACCCCAGACTTGGTAGCTCAAAGTAACAGAATTTTAGTGTCCCCCAGGAAGCCAAAAATCCAAAGTGAGCTGTCTGCTGGGCCCCTGGATGGCTTCAAGGAAGATTACCACCACCTCCCATCCCCCAAGCCCTGGTAGCTCCCAGCAGTCCTTGGTGTTCCATAGCTGTATCCCTCATTCTCCACCTGTCTTTACATGTGTGTTTTTTCTTTCTTGAGTGGCCCTCTTGTCCTCTTATAGGACACTAGTCGTTTGTACTTTGCGCTTACCCTGAGTCTCAACATCCCTTGGCCAATTTCATCTGCAGAGATCTCATTTCCAAATAAGGTCACATTCTGAGTTTCTGAGGGGGCATGAGTTCTTGGGGGGGAATACCGTTCAACCACACTGTGGGAGTAGAGAAGGCTGTCTTGTTAAAAGTAGCTCAGGTGGGTGGGGTCAAGGAGCCTTTCAGAAGTGCTCCCTCCTTAGGGGCAAAGGTGACTCAACCTTGCCTGAACCATTTAGGGCTGACTCTATCCCTGTTAGAGCCCCTGAGAGCCCACAAGCCCCAGGCAGAGATGGGGCAGGGCCTACACTGCTCACACACAGTAACACTTGGGGGCTTACCGGACTCACTCTGGTTCTGTTTTTACAGAGCCTGGATACTTCCATAGGAAAGTTTCTCTTGGGGTTTGTGGGTAGTTTGCTGGCTAACGGACAGGGTGGGCATGCGTCCTGTGGGTATCATATTCTAACTTCGGAGAGGGGACCCTTTGGGATCCGTGTCAGGAGAATGAGTCAGCCTCCAGTCTGGACGTGACCTCAGATGGTGAACTTCTGTAGGGTGTTGGCTGGGAAGCCAGTGACTTGGAGACATGCCACCCTTGCTGCTAGACTGTGGGAACTCAGCTCAAAGCTTTGGGTCCCTCATCTGTAAAATGGGCGTTTGAGTGGTGTGAGGCTTCCTCAAAGATTTTAGTGTGAGGTGCCAGCTAAGGAATTCTGATTGCCCCACAGCAGAATAATAGAGCAGTCTGTTATAATGATCGCTGTTGGCCATGCAGAATCCAGCTGTGCCCAGTCTTGTTTCAAGGACTCTGTGAGCAAAGTACAGATGCATATGAGCCTCTAAGAGGAAACTATCTCATGAGCTAGTCTTCTTTCTATTTTAGAGGTGGCAAACTGAGGCTATGCTAAGTAGAAAGGCTGGGACTTGAACTCAGGTCTGCCATACCAATGTTATTTCATGTAATGCTGGTCCATCCGTGCTGGTCTTCGCTGTGCTGGTCACAAAGCCACACCAGGCCATGTGTAGTTCATGATCGTTTTGTGTCACTCTTTTTAGGTGGTATACCATTTACAGGTTGGTTGTTGATGGCTAGTCAAGTTTGGGATTATAGGGTCCCAGTGCTTCATGCCAGGGTGTCCCATCAAAGCAAGTGCCTCCCTGCCCCAGGGATAGGCAAAATGGGCAGGGATGTTTGTGGTTATAGGAAGTAAGCCTCCTGGAAGGGAGACAGAAGGAGTCATTCTTCAGTAAGGACCTTACTTCCTTAGCAGGGACCCAGTTCCTAGGCCACACAGCCAGCCTCACCACTGCTTTGGAATGCAAAAGCCCTGGGTTCTGTTACATTAGTAGCAGCCTGTGGACCCAGGGCAGTTGCCTTCTGGAAGGGGGTGTGGTCATTGAGCAGAAATGTTTCGGGACTAGCTGTGGCTACAGTCCAGTTTAGACTTCAGGTACAGTTACCAGAGGCACGTGACCCAGGAGACACATGACCCAGAAGACACGTGACTTGACTTCAGTTCCAAATGGACAGGTAACACGTTGTAAATACGTACCGCATAGAAAATGCAGATTAAAGAAAATGCTATAATCACTCTTACATTTCATTATCCATCTTGATTAACTTCTTTCTTTTAAGCATGAATTTATATCTCTATATATTATGTATATATGTATACATATGTATGTTTATGCCAAAAAGATATATACATATCTGCAAAAATTAACATTATTCCATTGAGATGATGGGGCCATCCCATGGGTACTATAATTTTTCACCTAAGGTATATGTAAAGACATAAGCAGGTCAAAACACTACTGTTCTCTGAAATAATGACAGGACACCCATTCTATGGCTGCCCTAATATTTAATTCGCCTCTCTGTGGCGGAGGATTAGATCAAACCTCCCTGTCTACACGGTGACTCCTGACAGCTCCATCTTTGCAGCAGCTGGGTGGTGTGTCCCTTGTAAGGTGGCTGTGTTCCTGGCAGGCAGCAGCCCGCTTGCTGTGTTCCTATGTAGCGTTTGCTCTGAGAAGATGCTCCATGGAAACCCGTCATCCTGTGTCTGCCGGCACTCAAGCTCTGGTTCCCTGTGCCAGGGGTCTCGGTGACAGGCCCTGGGGCCAGCAGCCTCCAGTGAGCCCCTCAGGAGCCACAGCCACCACCAAGAAGCCAGGCTTTGTGTCCTTGTCTGGCAGCATGTTCCCTCCTTCAAGAGGCTTCATGCAGCAGTTGGCATTGTCTGGGTGTCTGGTTCTCATCTGTAACTCTGCACGGGACCTGAGGTGCGGTGTCTCTGCTACAGGCTGTGAGCCCCATCTTTGTGAATCCCCAGAGTCCTCAGTTTAGCAATGGATCCCTGAGGGCCACTGCTCTTGTCCCCTGCCCCCAGCCCTGAAGATTTAATAATTGGGTGGTGTGAGGTTTTCTTCGTGGTGAATGTCAAATGCTGGCTATGTTCAGCGTTCTATACCATAAACCTCACATCTCTTTCTTGTCTGGGTCCAACTAAATCAAACATCGTGTTTCCTCTGCTTGGTTGAGATATACAAACCAGATGTAATCTGCCTGCTGAGCCATGGGCCGTTTAACTCAGAAATGTGAAAAAAAAAAAAACCAAAAAACCCAAAACACTAGAATATGTGCAGTTATCTAGGAGGTTCATATTGTCTATTAAACTGCTAGCCAGGCCAAGAGCAGGTAGTGATAATGGATTAATGCTGGCTAAATGGGGACAGAAAATAAGGACAATAATGCTAAAGCTGAGAAATGATACTGGCTTTTCATGTGTGGATTTATTGGGTATCTGGTTACAAGATGAGGACTTAACCCCAGCAAAGCCTTGCAAGAGTATCAAGTTGATATTTCTGGGAAAGGTCCTCCGATATTGTCGCCTTTCCCAGCTGTGCTCTCAGTACAAGGCTGAGAAAAGCCCCAGCTGGTACAGGAAGCTTCTGTATGTCTTTCCCTCCAGGCTGACATACATCTCTCAGGGCTGAGCTCAGGGCACGACCGTGGCAAGGTCAGAAGGCAAAAAGGCTGCAATTCCAGGGAGCCCTTGGAAGATGGAGCGTTAGGGAGCTGGATCAGGCAAAAGGATGAGAAACTCACTGGGAAAATGAGAGTTGGCTAAGAAGTCAGTCTGAGCACATGAAAGCCAGACATGGCGCCTGAGGTCAACACTGAAGTGCCAGCCCAGGAAAGCACGTTCCACGCGTACATGGTGGGCATGTACTGACACACATGTCAACACACATGAAGTTCTAGAAGCTCTCAGAGGAGCTGTGACATTTTAGGGGTATCTATGTAGATAGCATCTATGTAGAAGGTTTTAGCTTAAATATGCCATGGGGTGCTGGGTGGGGTGGCACATGTCTTTAATTCTAGCCCCCGAGAGGCAGAGACAGGCTGCTCTCTCTTGAGTTCCAGGTCTACACAGTGAGTCCCAGACTGGCTAGATAATAAGACACTGTCTCAGAAAAAAAAAAGTGGTGGAAGAGGGGGTGGAAAGACTAAGAGGCAGAGTTTAGAAAACATTGCTGCTCAAGTGTCTCCTGGGCATGGCCGATATACCTGAGTAACGGTAATCTACATTCTGATTAAATGGTCTCTTTCCTTTCTCTTTCCTTTGTCTTCTTTTTCCTTCTTTCCTTCCTCCTTCTCTCCCCTTCCTCCCCTTCTCCCTTCTCTCTCCTCTCCTTCCCCTTACCCCTCTCCCTCCTTCCATCCTTCCTTCCTTCCACTCCTTTCTAGGCTTCCTTTTCTTTTTAGCTTTCTGAGACAGTTTCACTGTGCAGCCCAGGCTGGTCTCAAGCCTCCCATCCTTCTACCCCAGCCTCCAGAGTGCTAGGATTACAGGTGCCAGCACACCAGCCCAGACGGGTATTTTCCACTCCACACATTTCATATAGGCGATCTGATATATAGTCTTTAAAATTACTTAGCACAATGACTCCTCCATCCCTGTTGTAGCATGTCTCTGCCCTTCCTGCTTTTTGGGGGTTGCGTAATACTCCATTCTAAGTCTGGCTCACAGTTTCCTGTCCTATGTCAGCTGTGAGTCAGGACCCAGCATGCTGCTCTCCATCTGTGACTGGCTTTTAAACCCCAACCAGTTTTTTGAGGAAGGACTTAAAGTGCTTTTCAAATATATTTTTTAAAAGTATGTCTGTATGCCTGTTTGAGTCTGTGTTCCATGTGTGGGTGTCCAAGGAAGTCAGAAGAGGGCATCAGATCCTCTGGAATTGGAGTTACAGGCAGTTGTGAGCCACCCAACACGGGTGCTAGCAACCTGACTTAGATCTTCCCAAAGAGCCATCTATGCCCTTAGCCACTGAGCAATCTTGTTAGACAAGATTTTTGTTATAAAACTGTTATTTTTATAACAGTCTCTAGTTACTTGTTAGCTAACTCACAAATCTAGTAATCATCTCTCTGATCCAGTCATTTAAAAAAATTAGTTTGTGGGACTCTGCAACAGTTTATCTGGTCCTTCTGTGTAGTTATTTGGGCTCAACCAATTCACTCAACTTAGATGGGTATTCCAAGTGGTTGAGAAGAAAAAAAAGTTTTCTGCCAAACCGGAAAGTATTACAAGCTATAAGTAAGATCAAATGTAATATATAGAATATAAATATAAAGACCCGGAAGTTTTAGCAGAGGAAGCTCCACAGCGCATGCTCCTTTATGGCGGGAATGGCTTTGGGTCATGCAGGCCCTGGATTCCCTGATCTGATCTTTTCCTTCGGGGAGCTGGGTTTCCTGGCATGGCTTCTACCCAGGCTTGGTACTCTTTCAGTAGAGACTCTGCTCCCAGCAGCAGGTGGAACCTTTTGGCTTCCCCATTCCTCTGAAGATTTGCCAGCATGGGGTGACGTCAGCTAGAGTCACCATGGGACCAGAGTCACAGGATTTGGTGGGGTGAGTTGCAGCCTGGAACCCCAGCACACCCACCAGCCATGGGACTGCTCAACCAGGACCAATCTGCCCTGTTCCTTGGCACAGATACACTTGTGTGCTTTGCTAGACAAGGTCTCTCTCTGGGGCGCATGTGGTGGGGTTTCCTCACATGCCTCTTATAAAATCCTGCCCCAAGAATTTCTTCTTGAAAATCTTAGTAACATGGCAACCTGGTTCTCTCCTGTTGTAGCAAAGGATGGGAAAATGTAGTAAGGTAGCAGGCGAAAACCTAACAGGTCAGAGTTAGAACAAGCCATGAGCACCCAAGGAAGGTCAGGAATTACAGAGACCTCTTTATCGGGGTACTACTGTGCTTTCCTCCCCACTGTGTGGAAGTGTAGAAAGGCTTTAGTGCCAGTAGATCTTGGTGGTCTGTGGCTATGGCTCCAGCTCCATGCTTGCCTTGGCAGTGGAAGGATGCTACCCTCTTCCCTCCACTGGGGCTGCTGAAGGATTTATACACCAGATTCCTGGACTTGTGGGGCATTCAATCCATAAAGGGCTTCTCCCTCAAATGATTTTTTTTTTTTACAAACTTTAGAAGGATGAGTTTGTAGAGAAGCCTACAGGGATCTTTCTCATAGAATAATGCTGGCTTTTTGAGCCAGAGGGAAGCCATGTTTTTCTCCCCAGAGTACCCAGGACTCCGAGTCAACCATAGGGTGAGACCTGTAGCAAGCATTTGCCAGACAGACCTAGAACTAGGTAGGCTCTACAGGGACTACTCCCACAGCTCAATTACCCTTAAGAACAGCATAGCCTGCCACGTGAGACCCACTTTCTCATGGGCTGAGAAAACTCTTGCCTTCATAGCGATTTTCATGTTCCATTTATATCATGCTGCTGGAGGGATGAGGACTTAACTGAAGAGCCAGAAGAAGACACCAGCAACTAAGAATATGAACCAAATGCCATAAATAACCAAGCAGGCGACTTCGTTTTCTCCAGTGGCTTTCATGCCAGAAATGGCTGCCTGGCTGAAGCAAACCTTGGTTGCGTTGCTGGGTGGCGGTAACTTACATTTCCCAGATGTTCTCTAGCAGAGTGCTTGCTTGTTAGTATTTCACTGTAGTCTCTCGGTTCCCAGAGGCGGGTAAGACAGTCCCGTGTTAGCGTGAAGTCAATCTCCCTTGGCCCTTCTTGCTTAACCTTGGCCATGTGCGTCACTGCAGTACTCAAAGTTTATCTCCTACTTCTTAGAATTTTTCTTTTTGCATGTGTTATGTGGCGTGCACGCATGTGTGGGTATACGTGGTACATGGGTACACACTTGGCCATGTGTGTGTAGCCACAAGACTGGCATCAGATGTCTTCCTCACTCACTCTCCACTTTACTTGCTGAGACAGGAACCCTTGCTGAACCCAGAGCTCATGGATTCAGAATGGTCTAGCTAGCCATCCTAGATATCTAGCTTGTCCTAGACATCCATCCCCCTCCCCCCTTTTACATGGGTGCTGATGATCCGAAGTTCGCGGGCCTCATGCATGTGATCTATTCGCTAGGCGCTCTCCCCAGCTCTCTCTTCTAATTGCACAACAAGAACGATAAAGCCTGCTTGTAGGATTACTGTGCAAATGACATGTGCTACGGTCTGAATCATCCCAGCCCTGCAGTTAAGTGCTAGCTCAGTGGTAGCTTTTGCTATTACAAAATCGTCACAGACAATAGATGAGAAAGGCACCACAGGCTGGAGACCTCACCCCTCCTCCTGGGTCAACAGGACCAGAGTGTAACAGTGAACCTTCAGTCTCTGACGTCACTCCTTGTAGGCACCCTGTGGGCATCAGGAATATGGTGGCGCTTTGGCTGCTATCATTTGTGGTTCCAGGGGCCCCCTCCTTCCATGTCACTGGCTCACCCCTTCTAAATGTCTGGGTTTTTTTTTTGTTTTTTGTTTTGTTTTTTGTTTTGCATTCACAGAACATCATCAAGAAAGTGATCGGGCAGAAGTTTGTGTACAAGTTCGTCTCTTTCCCGGATATCCTGAAAATGGATCCTCACGCGGTAGAGATCAGCCGGGAGAGCCTCCTGCTGCAGGACGGCGACTGTAAGGTGTCCCCGGAAGGCCGAGAGGTCCACAGGCACGGCTTGTCCTCTCTCAAAAGTGCCAGCCGCAACGAGTACCTCCACTCGGGCCTCTACTCGTCCTTCACCATCAACTCCCTGCAGAACGCTCCAGAGGCCTTCAAGGCCATCAAGACGGAGAAGCTGGAGGAGCCCTGTGATGACAGTCCCCCTGTGGAAGAAGTCAGGACTGTGATCAGGTTTGTGACCAATAAAACCGACAAGCACATCACCAGGCCTGTGGTGTCCCTGCCTTCCACATCCGAGACCGCTGCGGCAGCGGCATCCGCTTTCCTGGCCTCGTCTGTCTCAGCCAAGATCTCCTCTTTAATGTTGCCAAATGCTGCCAGCATTTCGTCTGCGTCACCCTCTTCATCTCGGTCCCCATCCCTGTCCCCCGACTCTCCCCTCCCTTCTGAACACAGAAGCCTCTTCCTGGAGGCAGCCTGCCATGACTCGGATTCTCTGGAGCCCCTGAATCTGTCATCGGGCTCCAAAACCAAGTCTCCATCTCTTCCCCCAAAAGGCAAAAAACCCAAAGGCTTGGAAATCTCTGCACCCCAACTGTTGCTCTCCGGCACCGACATCGGCTCCATCGCCCTCAACAGCCCAGCCCTCCCCTCAGGATCCCTCACTCCAGCCTTCTTCACCGCACAGGTAAGCACTATTCCCGGGATCCTAGCTGGATGCAGGGAGAACCACCCCTGTTCTCCTTGGGAGAGATCCCTTGGCCAGTGTCGCAACATCACTGTATATGCTGAGAGAGAGAGGCACACATGCGGAAAGGCTTGGTATCCTGGTAACAGAGGGATATTACCAGAGTAACCATGTGGGGAGACCTCTAGGGTCATGGCATTTGAGGGGGGGGCATTTAGGCCTTAGGAAGTTTTTAAGGCATATTATTTTTGGAGGCACTCATAAGCCATGTGCTTCCTGATAAGAAAAATCATGTTCACAGATTAAAGTCAGTATAAAGCTGTGTGGGTCATGGTGACCTTTAACAAGAAACACAAGGGTGACATGCAGAAGGAAAGTCCCTACCAAAAGCAGGGCTGCTGTGGGGAAGCTCAGGTCCCATGGGGAGAGAAGGGAAAATTCATGGGGTGTGTAAGTCTTAGCTGCTGGGAGCCCCTGGGAAAGGTGGCCTTTTTCCCTTCAGAAGTGTCACAGTGGTGTCTGGTTCAGCTGCCGGGCAGACAGGTTGGGTGGTTCCAGATCAAAGCAGAAGCAAGCTAGTGGTAGAAGGTGGCAGCGTTGGGCTAGATTCTGCTTCGTAGGTGTGGGAAAGTGGGTATCTGCTTTCTGGGTGATGCTCTATAGTAACAACACATTAGGACGGTGGGCATGCTACCCTACTCAGCCAGCTCCAACTGGCAGGCGTCATTGTCCTGGAGCTTTGAGGCTCCATGCCAGATTATGCTGCAGGTGGCCTGGAATTCCCAGCTCTGCCTCTGTCCTTGTCATAGCTGTCCCTGTCAACTCCCAACAGTAGCCACCAAATTCTTCCCATGTGCCAGACACCTGCTCCACATCACCCACCTTGCCACCTGTGTCATAGCAGCTTCCCTCCCCCCAGCCTCTGTGTAGATACTGTTGCCATTACAACTGCCTGGCTGAGGTGGCTGGGGTTCAGAGGTGAAGTGCCTTGACCTGGATCCAAAGCTGTAAGTCGGAAGGATGAGTTTGGAGCCACTTTGCATCCAGCATCCATCCACTCTGAAGCTAAAGTCTCTGCCATCCCTTGGGGAGAAGACCCGGCCGCTCTTACCCTGACAACAGTCCGTGGGGTGTGCAGACCAGCGGCCAGCAATTCTTTGCTACTTTGCTTTCTTTGCCAGGCTTCCCAGGGGTCACGTGGCAGCTTATTTTTGTGAAGTGACTTGAGGAACTGTGCTCATTTCTGAGGAGAGGCCCAGGACTCCGGTAATAGGTTGGAATGGGCACATACACACTCCCAAATTAGCATTCCCTAACAAAGCAGGGCTGCCAGGCAACAGGCGAGAAACCTGCCTCTCAAGTAGCAGCTCAGGCAAGTAAGAAGAGTGAGAGCTGCCAGGCAGAGTCCGGGCCTTAGTGTTTAAGACTGTAAGGCTGAGAGTGGTCCAAAGTCAGGCCAAGGTCATCCCCGGTTTCGGCGTCTGTGTTCTCTGTGAGCCTGCATCCCCTTCTCTGAGCAGAGTGGGGCCGACACCAACCCTGTCTATTTCAAGGAAAATTGCTACCGTGGCTTTGGTCCTAGATACCGTGAACTCAGTGGGGGCCTGGGATGGCAGGGCAGGGGATAGGAGGAGAGGGACCTTGACCTGAGAGAGGGATCCTAACATGTGGACAGAGAGTTAATCCCCAGAGACAGAACCTACCAGAGTGGCCTAAAACCTAGAGAGAATGCTTAGGAAGCTGGACTTCTGGGACAGAGGGCCTGTGCCCTCAGGCACATGGGGGTCAGGCTGACAGGATACAACTTTCATTGAGTGACTACTCAATGAAAGGAAATCCAATGGGGCCTAGGCTTTGAGAGACAGAGAGAGAGAGAGAGAGAGAGAGAGAGAGAGAGAGAGAGAGAGAGAGAGAGAGAGAGAGAGAGAGAGAGAGAGGGGGGAGACACAGAGAGACACAGAGAGAGAGACAGAGAGAGAGAGACAGAGAGACAGAGACAGAGACAGAGAGAGAGACAGAGAGAGAGAGAGAGAGGGGAGACACAGAGAGACACAGAGAGACACAGAGACAGAGAGAGAGAGACAGAGACAGAGAGAGAGACAGAGAGAGAGAGACAGAGACAGAGACAGAGACAGAGTCATAGAGAGTGAGTGAGCTTGGAAAGAGGTGTCACACAGTTAGTAAAAGAGGCTGCTTAGGGACATAGTGTAACCTCAGGAGCTAAATGCCACCAGAGACTACATGCACCTGGAATGGTGCTCTGCTCCTATGGGCTGTGGGTAGTCAACTGAGAGGGAGAGAAGGGCAAAGATCTGGTAAAACTCAGCCTCCTTTCAGCCATCAGTGGTTTAACTCTGACCAGACAGGCCACTAAGGGGTTAATCACAACAAGCTTCCTGTTCTACAGGATTAGGCTATGCTTGAAGTCGGTATAAGATTTAGATCAGTAGTAAAGCTCCGCCCGACGCCCCAGGGCGTCCTCCAGAAGCTGACCCATCCACTCTTAGCTCTCCCACTCACCCTTAGTGTTCCCTTCTGGGGGGCGGGGCTCAGAAACAGAATGAGCACTCCTAAGGGAGTGCTCACTTCAGAGAGGGGGCGGGGGAGAGGTGTGCTCTACTAACCCAGTCCCCTGTAAATGAGGCGCCTTGACAAGACATATCACATGATCACTGTCCTTTCCCACATGTGTCATGGGGTCTACATTCAGATTTGAACATTCTGTCTTCAATTCGATGTGCAGAAAGCCAGAACAAATGTGCCTCTCTCACAGTGTCAGAGCCGCCTCCCGTCAGGAACACTGGCGAAGCCGCTGACAGGAGCTGCAAAGAGCGGAGGACATGACTCTTGGTGCTAAGTTTATGATAAATAGTGTCCGGGCAGGGACTTCTCCAACAAGGGGCTGGAAGACTCAAGCAAAAGTCAGCTAGGTACAGAGAAAAATGATGGCGTCAGAGCTCAGCCACGGAGGTCCCATCTGAATGTTGCTGAAAAGCAAGGCGCTTGCTTGTCCCCGTTGGCACAGGCTACCGAATGTTAGGCAGAGGGGAAGGAGCTGGGGTGTGAAGCCCTCCTGGCCTCTAGCCAGGCACCTTGGCAGCCGAGGTGGCAGCTGAAACTCCTGACTCCTCTGCATGCTGGTTTCATCTGTCCCTCTTCCTGCCACATCCCATCTGTGTCCCGTTGCTCCTGTCCCCCCAAGGTGAAGTTAATTCGGAATCCAAGGCATTGTATTTCTCATTTCTGCCAAGACTCGTGTTCGTCTCACCTGTGCTGTCCAAGATGCTGAAATCTGAGCTGTTTCAGCACTGGGCACGCATCTCCATCAGAGTCTGAGTATGTGCGCCTCAGGCTGTTTGCTCGGCAGCCTGGGATTAGTGGCTGAGTGGAGACAGCCTGCTCGGTTTGAAATGCTGAAGCCTACTTCCTCTATTCTGGGGTAGCGGAGACAGCTCTGAGGCCAAGTCAGAAAAGTGGGAGTCTGGAGCAGTGTAGGAGAACCTACAGAGTGCGAGCATCCTGTCCCCCTACACCCCACTTCTGGTGTGGTTTCCATCTTCCTGTCTCTTGCCATTATCATCAAAAGAAAAACATTTTCCCCCCTCTCCCTTCTCTCCAGGGTTGTTCAACTTCCTTCTTCTTCTGTTGACCTTTCCCCAGACAGGCCTCCATCTCTGACCATGATGACCTTTCCTCCAGGCAGAGAACTTCCTTGTAGGTCTCTGCAGTACAGGCTAGGATGGTTCTTGGCTACCAAGTTGTAGGTTGCCCCAGAGAAACAATAAAGGGAGTGCCTTTTCTCCTTGCGCCCTGGGGTCCCATGCTGCCCCCTCTCCTCTCTTCTTCTAGTGACTACTCAATGGGTCATCCATCTCTTCTGGTCTGCCTCCATCACTCTCTCCCTCTCTCTCTCTCTCTCTCTTTCTCTCTCTCTCTCTCTCTCTCTCTCTCTCTATATATATATATATATAAAACTTATTTATTGTGTATGTGATGTGGGCTAGTGTGCACATATGGAGGTCAGAGGACAACTTGTAGGAGTTGGTTCTCTCCTTCCACCATGTGAGTCCCACAGATAAAACTCTGACTTGGTGGCAAGTGCCTTTACCCCTGGCCCAGCTATTGAAAATAATGTTGAACTCTGGGGCGCCATTTTTATGGACTCCGTTGGCCTCTGTGCCACTTTTAAGGTATATGTGTAAGGGCTTCTCCTTCACTCTTCCTGAAGTCCCAATGGTTTCCTAGTGTCTCCAGCACCCACTCAAGACATCACCAAAGACATCTTCTCACTGCCACTGGGCAGGCCACACCCAGTCTCTTCTCTGCCTCCTTTCTAATCAGTTCACGTGGAGCTAGTCACTGAACACCCAGGCACTTGCTTGCTGCCTCAGGGATACCAAGATTAGTATATAGATGTGGTTCTGGTTCTCATGAGCTTACAGCTGCTGCCCGGAAATAAAGAATAGGGGTCAAATATAATTTCTGGTCATGAAAACTGCCCGAGAAGTTGAGACATGGTTTGATAGGAAATTAACAACTTCTAGAGGCATAAGCCAAGTGGAACACGGATGCCTTGTAAGAATTAGTAAATGATCACTGAACATAAATTTTTGCAAGACATGAAAAGGATGGGAGAAGTGATCTATTTTACAACCTTACACTGCACATAAATTTTTGCAAGACATGAAAAAGATGGGAGAAGTGACCTATTTTACAACCTTAGGACCTATCCCTGCTGAAGTACACACATACATGCACACATGCACACAAGACAGTTACATCCTACAGAGGAGACCTGAGCAGCACAAACAAGTACGTTTGGCTCAGTTCCTGAAACCTGACGGGAGCACTCCCCACCCCCTTCCCGTGTAAGCTGCCAGGGTTGGCACTAGGGGCACAAGCCTGGGTGGTAGAGTCCCGGAAGCTAGGAGGCACAAACGGAATGTTAAGGAAGAAGGGATGAACTTGTCCAGAGGAGTGAAATGTTGAGAGTGGCTATGGAAGGGGCAGTCACAGTTGGGTGAGGGGCTGAGGGAGTGGCAGAGATCTTTCTGGCATCTCCGTGCAGGAACACAGTGGGCTAGGAAGAGCGTGAGATAAGGACAGGTCTAGAGGAAGAGTTGGAGTTTAGTTAGATGGGATGGGATTAAGGCAGCAGTGGAAACACTGGAAGGGCATGTGGGACAGTATGAACTGTGTGGTACAAGTCACCCTGACAGCATAGATACAGAAGGGGACACTGTATTCAGTTAGGATACCTTGCAACACTCCAGCTAATGGACAGGGAAGATGCCAGGCTCTAACTGACACATCCAGAGGAGTTGGATCTGTGAGAAATTTAGAGACCGTCAGCCACAGGCCTTAGTGACTAACTTGAGGGGCGAGTGAGAGATGAATAGGAGGATGATGGGAAGGAGCCGGGCGTGGTGGCGCACACCTTTAGTCCCAGCACTCGGGAGGCAGAGGCAGGCAGATTTCTGAGTTCGAGGCCAGCCTGGTCTACAGAGTGAGTTCCAGGACAGCCAGGGCTACACAGAGAAACCCTGTCTCAGAAAAAAAAAACAAAACAAAACAAACAAACAACAAAAAACAAAAACAACAACAACAAAGGGTGAGGGGAAGAAAAGGGTATAGATCTGAACCATGGTAAATCAGGGAAGCTATGCTACATCCGGCCACCAACATGAGGGAATGTTAACAACCCTGGGAACTGTGGCTGGGGAGGGAGGGAGGTTAAGGAGTTGTAAATCTATGAATCTCTCTGTGATAAGCCCAGGACACATAATGCCAAGCAGGAGGGTTCTCAGAGGGAAGTGACGATGTGTTGTAAGTCTATGGGATTTAGCATTGTGGCTAAGGAGGCCGTTCCCCCCCCCCCCCGAAAATGAACGGATTTTTTTGAATGAAGTGTTGTAGAGTGACTACATGGAATTGTATCCTGGATAGGGGATGTGAGGCAGGTAGACTGGTCCAGGTGACTTGTGGAATGTCATGGTGGTAAGCTGACTGGATCTAAATGCTGCCCAGAAGGAAGTAGAGAGATAGATTGAAAATGAGTCCAAGGAAGGTAGTGTTTCTGTCTTGGTGCCTGGGATGCTGAGTAGTAGGTAGGGCCATGTGTGCCAGAAATCATGTCTTATTTTGTTCTTGCTTCTGCAAATATTTTCGGTCTCAGTAAGTAAGTATGTATGTGTGTGTGTGTGTGTGTGTGTGTGTGTGTGTGTGTGTAATATATATATACACACACACACACACACACACTGACATAAACTGCTGATGGCACTCGTCAACAGAAACAGAAGTCTTAGAAGAGGTGGATTTGAAAAATGAGTTCAGTTTTGAACATGCAGGTCATTTCAGGAGAAGATGAATGAAAAATAAAGAAATAAAAGGAAGAGAACACGGTCACTCCTGATGGATGGAGGTTTTTTTTTTTTTTTTTTTTTTTTTTACATTTTGTAAATGTAGAGAAAACAGGCAGAAAGAAGAGTCCAGGCCGAACCTGGCCCGCAGACAAAATGACCATGAGAGGAGAGATGGGGAGGGAGAGAGGAGCCGCTGACCAAGAGAGGCAATCGGGAGACCAGTGTTGCCAAACTGACTGAGTTAGAACAGGAATCAGACTGGAGGGTGAAGGCTAGGGAAGATGGGAAGTGAAGCCCAGGCCCTGGGAGGGAGGGGCTTAGGGCAGGGGAGGAGCCACAGGTACTGAGTGAGACTTGTCCTGGGTTTGAGACCTTCGCCCCTTCTTAGAATTGGGAACAAAACACCCCTGGAAGGAGTTACAGAGACAAAGTTTGGAGCTGAGACGAAAGGATGGACCATCCAGAGACTGCCCCACCCGGGGATCCATCCCATAATCAGCCACCAAACACAGACACTATTGCATACGCCAGCAAGATTTTGCTGAAAGGACCCTGATATAGCTCTCTCTTGTGAGGCTATGCCAGTGCCTAGCAAACACAGAAGTGGATGCTCACAGTCAGCTATTGGCTGGAACACAGGGCCCCCAATGGAGGAGCTAGAGAAAGTACCCAAGGAGCTAAAGGGATCTGCAGCCCTATAGGTGGAACAACAATATGAACTAACCAGTACTCCCAGAGCTCGTGTCTCTAGTTGGCCATCGTTGGGAAGAGAGGCCCCTTGGTCTTGCAAACTTTATATGCCCCAGTACCGGGGAACACCAAGGCCAAGAAGTGGGAGTGGGTGTAGGGGAGTGGGTGGGTAGGGGAGTGGGTGGGGGAGGGCATAGGGGACTTTTGGGATAGCATTTGAAATGTAAATGAAGAAAATACCTAATAAAAAGTTGGGGGAAAAAAAAAGAAGTCAGACCCGAGGAAGGCGGGCACGGAGTTGAAAAGTTCTTCAGCTCATCGAGCACTGGGGGTTAAGAACAACGAACAAACCCTCCAACGGCCATGAAAAGAGGAACCAGAAGGATGTGCACAGTATGAGACAGAATATATTTAATGTTAAGGGGTGAAAGGGTTCCATAGTATTCTAAAGATTCAGCAAAAATCAAAGAAATCATATCAGCCTGAGGGTAGACTGGGGGTCTGCTTCCAGGTGGTGGCATTTCTGACGGGCAGAGAGAGACAGGAGTAGAAAAGGTTGGTGCAGACAACACACAGCTGCAACACATCTGGATGTGAGTCAGCTGCTCTCGTTAAAGGTCACAGGTATACACTCTCTAGGCGACCCAGAATTAAGTGGATTTGAATGGGGAGGAAGAGAAAGGAGATCCTAGTGGGAAAGCCCTTCTTGCGTGTCTTTTCACTGACATCAGGAACAACTGTAGCCATTTGTTAAGCCAGGCATTCCCAGGCTCCTCAACAGCCCCGAAAAGCCTGCCCTTTACAGGCGGTCCTCCCTCCAGGTCAGGCAGAGACACCTTGGAGGCTCTGCAATGTCCTGAGATAACCCAGGCAAAGCTCTTTAGGAAGTTCCCCTTCCAAGTTCCCAAACAATCCTTCCTTTAAGGTTGCAGGATCTCCGGCGAGAACTGCAATTGGAGGAGGAGTGAATGAAGTCATTTCACAATGTTTATTTGCATATATTATAGAAGGCATTTCAAATGTATTAACCATGAGAAACAGAAGGCCCCTGCATTCTATGTGCATCCTGTATTCCTTGGAAACAAATGTGCAAGCGCCTCAGATCCAGAGGGGATGTAAACGGTAGATCCTGCACTTTACATATTTCCCAGACGTGTGAGTTTGTGGCCTTGGATGAGAAAATGGTAGCTGCCCTTTCTGGTTTAGAAGACTGTGCCTGCCGACTTTGAGAAGAACCTGAGAGCACTGACCCTGGTTATTAACTGTTAATAACACTGTGGTTTGAACCTGGCTCTAAAGTACCTCAAAGCACCTGGGTCTGCGGACTAGGGCCTAACCTACCCATACAAGTTGGATTCCCAGAACTTTTTAGCACCCAGTTGAGAATTCCTCATGAATGGATAAATTCTATTTAATGAGTATGTCTGGTACATTTTATATTTATTACTGATTTACAAAATGACCTGAGTCTCTTAGACTTGACATCTTTGTGTATTGGTCATATATATACATTATATATATACATTATCCATACTTTTATATAATATGTAAATATCTATTTATATTGTATGCTGTAATATATATAAGGTAAATAATATATAAAATAATGTGTATATTACTATATAAAACTAATATAATATATAGTAATATATTAAGAGTATCATTTGAATTACATGTCCTTGCAGCAACCCTGCAATAGCATACATTTTCCTTTCCCCCAGTTGACAGATTAAGATTGAGGACCAGAGAGGCTGGGCTGTTCGTCCGAGGTTGTCTAGCTAATGAGCAGAGGTTCTGAACATGGGAACCCTGTCAGAGCTCATGCTTACCCATTTATTTTTAACCATGAGGCCAGCTGGCCTAGCACACTTGTGAAATTGCCTCCAACTAGGAAAAAAAAAATGGATCACTAACTCAAAACACGTATTTATCCTAGTAACCTCGTAGGCCATTCAATATGTAGAAGGAAATGCCATGGAACCAAAGACTCAAAGAACTTGGTTTAAATCTGTTTACCAGTCAGCACTTCGGCTGGAAGACCACTGGATGTTTGTCTCTCTCTCCCGCTGAACAGAGCAAACCTTTCAATTTAGGTTTAAGCTCAAATGCATTTGATAATTACAGAGGCTGCCGGGGCCAGTTCTAGGAAAAAATAACACGGCGGCATCCAGCATGATGCAATCTTTAATGCTGGCGCCTTTGCTGTGTTCTTACACAAAGAGTCTTATTGAGGGGCTCCTCTGGTCACTAGAGGTGCAGACACCCTGGGCCAGGGAGTTTGCCTCTGCTGAGAAGAAAAGCCGTGCAGATTTACTGGCTGGGACGGCTTGTTTCTCCTGCCCTTTAGCTGGCTTGTGGGCCAGGCCTCCTGCCGAGTGCGGGCAAGCAAATGCCAGTCCGTCACTTCTAAGAAACGCTGCATTCTGGCTCCACAGCCCTACTTTCCCATTGCCAGGGCAATGGATTCCTCCCAGCCCCACGTCCAGAGTGAAGTCCGCAAGATCAGCTCAGGGCTTCTGAACAAGCGGCTGCAAGCCATGCTCATAGAATTTCAATTATTACAGGGCTGTTGATAATGGGGCATGATGCCCAAGATGATCCTTTTTACAAGCATGTGGCCCGTGGGCGGGGGTGGGGGGGTGTTGTAAACTTTGGGTGTGATCGCTGTCCACTGTGGCTAAACAGTTTGATAAGAAACGAAGCCCCCCTTCCAGGGATCCTATTCAGTCTATACATTTGTCTACTGGGAGCAGGGGGAAGGGACAGAAGGAACTGTTTGACAAGTTGCTACAAACCTGACTTTTCCAACCAGAATGTAGCTTGCCTAAGAACTGCACATAAAATTAGTACTGAGAATTAAGCTACTCCTAGTCATGTGGAGAGAACTAAAGTTGCCCAGTTTTCCCGAGAAGGCGAGGCTTGGTTCTCACACACTGACCACTCCGCTGCTTTTTGGTCATGGCTGGTGTTAGGTGACCCCCAATCAAGAGCTGCCTGTTGCCTTGTCTTCTAGACACCAAGTGGACTGTTTCTGGCCTCGAGTCCGCTGCTGCCCAGCATACACTTCTGGAGCAGCCTTAGTCCTGTCGCCCCACTGAGTCCTGCCAGGCTGCAAGGGCCGAACACACTTTTCCAGGTAAGTGTCTGCAAATGAGCTTTTAAACGCGAGTCATCTAACGGATGGCTTTTCTCTAAATTCCACAAAAGCTCTCTCTGACGGTACCTTCTGCCACTGAGCTACCAAGTTAAAAGTTTCCAAGGGGAATTCCTAAGGATTGGGTTGAAAGTCATTTTAGAGACAGACATTTCTTTTCTCTGAGGCAGAGAAGAGGTTCTTCTATCAGGAACACACACATGGATTCTTTAAGGGTTCTGGATACTTCCACGTGACTAGGAAAACTGGAAATTGACTGCAGGAAATGATTTAAAATTAAAACATGATTTTTATAAAAGCTCTATAAGAGACTTTAAAACAGGAACCCAACTAGTCAATAGATTCACATGAAAAAACACTGAAAAAAATAGAAACAGTGAACAGTTTTCCCAAACTGGAGTAGAAACGTTACCCGCATCATTCTACAGATTATAATCAGGCTTGAATTATGTAACAAAATACTGTGCAACATATGGTTAAAGAATGATGAAGCTGAGCCGGGCAGTGGTGGTGTACACCTTTAATCCCAGCACTTGGGAGGCAGAGGCAGGTGGATTTCCGAGTTTGAGGCCAGCCTGGTCTACAAAGTGAGTTCCAGGACACCAGGGCTACACAGAGAAACCCTGTCTCGAAAAAAGAATAATGAAGCCCTCCCTGAGTTAGGTGAACACATTCATTATCCATTCTTCTTCTGGAATTTTCCAGGAGCTTTACTCAGTATCCCATGGAGATCAGTATCTCCTGAGTCTCAAAGATTGCTACACACCAATAGGGCATTACTGTCTTGAGGATGTGAGTTCAGGCAGGGCAGGAATGAAGCAAAGGTAGACGCCTTGCTAGCTCCACGCTCCTCTCTAGCTTGGTCTACCCAGCCTGCTTCCCTTGGCCTAGGATGCTCACCCCAAACTGGCTGTCGCTCCTTATTCCCACGGTCCTTAACATTTTACATTAGGACTACCCATTGATCTGGCAAGTGGACCCCCCCCCAAAAAAAACCCTCAAAACCATAACCTGTTCACTGTGCTGTCTCCCAGCTTCTAGCACATCAATGGTCACACACATGTCAGTCATTACTGATAGCCTAGTGACAAGATGCCAAAGCACACATGCCAATAAAAGATGTGATGAGCTCCAGGCTGTCCTCTAAGGTGGTCACTTTGCTTAGCAAGGCTAGTATTTGCTGAGCACCTCTCTGCAAGAACACCATGTCTACACACCAGGATTTACGAGCTCTCTGGGAGGACGGAGCAGCTTCGGAGGTTTAGATTGCTATCCTGTGCTTCTGGTTTCCTGGCAGGCTTGGAGTAGGGTGTCATGGTGGGACTACTCCCTGGAGTAATTGAGTTTCCCTCTCTCCCTGGCCCTGAGTCCCAGCCCAGCTCACTTCTGCTCAGACACAGTGAACATGTTGGTGGCTACCATTTTATCCTCAAGTGGCACAGTCTAGTAGAAGCGTAGTGGGAGGGAGCTGTCTGAATACATCACCCCTCGTGGGCAGGACCGCATGAGTATGGAGTCTAACGTGGAGCTTCTGCAGAGCTCAGTGAATGTCTGAAAAACAAACAGCTTCTCATGTCTATGGGTTTTGCGAGTTCTGCCATCTGATTGGTACAGAGGTTAAAGATCTTCCAGGAAAGCCACAAGGAACCAGTGGAACTTTGTTTCTATTCCAGTATTCCCAACAGTAAAGAGAGTTCATTTCCACAGTGGGTTGACAGCCAGGATCTCTGGGAGCTGGGAGAAGTCCATACCACATAGCCAGTGGTTCTGCGAAGCCAGCATGCATCAGGGTTGCATGGATATTGTGTCAAGTAAAGATGCTAGGCCCACCCAGGGGCTTCTGATTCATGGGGTCTCAGGCATGGTCTGATAAAACAGTCACACTTCTGATAATGTTCTAGGAAACATTAGGAACCACATTCTGAGAGCCAACCGCTGTAGACTAGGGGTTCCTAATTTACATTTAGAATTCTGCAGACTACTGCATACAAAGGCTGTCTGCAAAGAGGTTCTATTCTAATTTCTGTAAACAGATCTGTTTTCAATCCAAGAGCCATTCAAAAACCAGCCGGGGAGGTTGAAAGGGGGCCACAGCTTAGCTTGGATGGCTGAGAGGTTGCATGGCCTGGAGTTCACAAGTGATGGCTGGATCCATGTGCAAAGGGAAACAACTCTGTCCCTTAAAAAATATTATTACCCTGCATAAAAAAGAGCAAGTGGTCATATAAAAGTTGGAGGTGGCAGTTTTAAAAATGGCAAACAATAAACTTCCTCAGAGGAATGAGATTTCCAATGAAAAATAATAGGACATCGACTGAAATGGATTTCTGGGAATACAGATTACCACTGAGTCCCATCAAAATGAATAAAAACGTAAGTCTCATTTACATACACCGGGTGTTGGTAAATGAAAGAAAAATCATAACCTACAGCACATTTTGAGCAGAGTGGGCATGTGTCCTGTGTGAGCTTTGGAAAAGCAAACCGAAATCCTTAGGGAGGGAGTTGGTGGAGCTAAGGCATTGCTACGCAGATCTCCTGAGACAATGATCTGCTTGTCTGTCTATCTTAGAGGAAGAGTGATGGGCACAGGGTCATACACTGTAGATCTGGCTAGCTTGGAGCTTACTTTGTAGCCCAGGCTGACCTTAAACTCACGGTAGTCCTCCTGCCTCAGCCTCCTGAATGTGGGGATGACGGGTGTGCACCAGCCTACCTAAAACCATGCTTATAGCAGACTAGAGCAGATATGGCAGAATTTCAGCAGAGAGAGAAAACGACGCACTACCCTTTCTGGAAGAGGTTATGTTTTCTATTTGCAAAGTGTTTTAGAAAAGAGAGAGAGGTATCTAAGGCACTGGCCGAGCGTGAATCTAGAGCCTGATCTACAAACACACTGGGGCATACCTCACAGGCAGGTACATGTGGAAAAAGGGTAGAGGAGACTCGGTTTCCAACTGAGAATGTGCTCGATAGAACATTTTAGCTTGACACACTTTTATAGCTGTGGTGGGAGCAAAGCCAATGAACCTTCTGTGGGGGGAGGGGGGAACCCAAGCCAATCAGGACAAGTATGGCAAAGGAGTGCACAGAGTGGGCAGCAATCCATCCTAACATATGGAAAAAGCTGACACTAAAGATGATTTTTTCATAGGCACCAGTAAAATGGGGGGCAGGGGGAGAGCGCGTGTGCGCTTCTGCAGTTCACCTGAAGTCACTTCACGAGTGGGGCTTGGCTTAGAAAGGTTTAAGTGCATGCAGATAGATCTAGGAACTGGACAGAAACAAAGTCCCCCAAAGCTCCAGGAAAGACAAGAAGCCCCTACATATGCCAGTTACCATTAAATCAATTAAAAGAGGAGCTGGGCCGTTTAGTATAGCTGGTGATTAAAAACTTACTTTTGCTTAGGAGCTATGACCTTGAGCTAGTCAGAACCTCCCCGAGTTGTTTGTCTCACTTACAAAGTGGTGATAACAAAGCTTACTTTATACTCTTAGTGACCCAATGAAACAGCGGCCCCTGAGAGGCCAAGGCGTTCAAATGTGTTACCGAAATAGTTTAGGGGAAAAAGTATGTACTCATTCGACAAATATTTATTGTACTTCTCGCATGTGCCAGGCTCTGCCGTTTGATATTTAGTGCTCAGGTTTAATATTTAGCTTTCCTGGACTAAACAGGGATTAAGCTACAGGAGGACCGGGGGGGGGGGGGGGGGGAGGTCCACTGGCCACATTGTGTCTTCGGCAGTGCAGAACTCGAGCTGTGAGTGGACAGTCACATATGACAAGGATGCTCTTGCTCACCCTTCTTCGTACGGGATCACAGCTGAAATATCTGTCCCACTTAGGAAATCCAGCGCTTTTGTTCGGCTAGCTACCACCTTAGTTACCAACAACACAGAAATCTCACTGTTTGCCTGTGCAAGGGCGACCTAATGCACTGATAATTAGATCAGGGAAAAGCACTCTCAAACCTCCAGGAAAGAATAAGATCATCTTTCTTTTAGAAAAATGCACAGAGGCCAGGACCACACATCTCCGGGCGCTGGGATAGTGCTGAGCCATGCGACATGGGTGCTGGAATCAGGCTCAGCTCCTGTCCACAGAGCAGTCAGTACTGTTAAGGGCTAGGCTGCTGTGTCCAGCTTCCCGGTCCTCGTTTCCAACAAGAGCGGACAGGCGTCTCTGTTGTGCTGTGGGAACCAGACAGCAAATTTCGAAATGTGAGATTACTGACCCATATGTAAAGGATCTTGGTTTCCAGTTTTACCCCTTGATAGTTAGAAAATCAGCAAACTAGCTTAGAACCTTTAAAAAAAAAATAGCAGTAGACTCAACTTCACTGCACATGCGAAGGACAGGTTAGGACCTTTGGCACACAGAATAGGGGCATTTTCTGGGCCCCTCTCTGTTGCTCTAGGTAACCTTTGTAAAGCAACTCAGCAGCCAACTCCCATCACTGGGCTCAGGGAACAACATCCACGGGTGGGTCTATGCATTAAAGGCAAGCAAGCTCCCGAATGGCTTTGTCACAGTTACTAAATGCTCCCTGTTCCTTCCAGTTCCCCACACTGCTCAACGGTCACATGCCGGTGCCGCTCCCCAGTCTGGACAGAGCTCCATCCCCAGTTCTGCTGTCCCCCAGCTCTCAGAAATCCTGATGATGGGCCACCAACGTCACTGTCATCAACTAAGGACTCAGAACAGATGACGGATGATGCCAGTTTGTCCCCATGGGCTAGTTTACCTGTGTCATGAGAAGGACATTGTGAAACCTGGTTCATTTGGTTTGCACTTTTCGTAACATGGATAATCTAGATGTATGTTAGCATTTTAAAACAAAAGTTTTGTCTTTTTATATATATATATATATATATATTCAGCTCTCTATAAAAGTCTGTTTCGCATTCAGTGAATTTTAATGTTTGTGGTTTTTTTTTTAATCTTGTTAGCTCTGGAGTGTTGAACACTGCCAGGGAGGAGCCTTTCTTAATGTTTTCAATGTAACTAATGAGGATGTGAAGCCTTTTATTGCTTTAACTCTACATATGCTGAACTCCGCTTGCATACACGATGTAACCAGCTGTGCCTTCCTTTGCATTTAGTGTTATGTACATGAATTTATGTATTTCTAGTATTGAGAGGAACTGTTTGAAGGACACCTTGGCATCCAACAGCTCTCCGTAGAGGGTTATTTTCTCACGTAGACACGTTCAAGTGAACCTCCATCGCGGTAAGAACTGCCTTAGGACCTCTTCGGAACTGAAATCCAGTAATGTCCAAGTGATGGGTTTTTATATAAGAATGAACGAAGCCATATTTAGACAATAAACATTGTTTAAAGAACATGTTCCAAAGTGCACTTTTTTAAAAGAAGAACTTTGAGAGACCAAGCCGCTCAGCCGTTTGTAGAAGCCTTTCTACTTCCTGCAGAAGTCTGGAATGCTAAGGCTCCGTTAAGTTCACACCAGCCAAACTCTCAAGGGGACTTTCCAGGTTTGTATTTAATTTTGAGACTAGCCCTGCTCTCTTCATTTCCTACAACCACAACCATCTGGTATCTTTGTCACTACTGGGAGTTAAGGTTTCTTTAGATTCCTGGCATGACAATTAATATTTAAAACCTAATGTTTTAGGGCTGAGGATATAGCTCCATAGAATGTGTAACCTGCATGTGTTGAGGCTGTGGGTATAAACCCCAGTAACCTGTCTCCCTGTCTCTCCCCAAAAAGGGCGTGGTGGGAAACAAACTAAGAATGTTTTGGAAGATGCTTACAGATGGTGAATTCAAACAAAGAAATGTTTATATACTACCAGCCATGTATAGAGATATTTCCTGTGTGTAGATATAATTTTTGATGGATTAAATCCAATGCATTACTAAGAGCTGGAGGAACTGAAGGCCTTGCTTCTGAGGATGAGCACTCAAGAGCCACCGCTTTCGGTAGTAATGATGATGAGAATAAAGGGACTCTGAGAAGGGGAGACTTGTCAGGATCTCCCTCTGAAACGGATGCAGCAGCTCCTCAGATGCTCCGCAGGGAAGGCTTCACGTGCTGAGTATGGCTTCCGGCTGTGACGCGAGCAGCCTCTCATCTGGTGAGACCCTGAAGGCAGCACACCTGTGCTTAAGGGGAAGTTCTACTGTAACACTCTGAAGGCAAGGCACTTTAAATTCAAGATCAGGTGAGCTGAAACACCACTCATCTATAAGTATTAAACAAACAAACAAACAAACAACTGCAATGTGCCTCTACAGACTAGATACTAAATAGAGGATTATAAGGGGGTTAAAAAAACAAAGCTCGTGCAAAAAATTTGAATTTTAAACAATCTAAAATTATGTTTAGATACTTACACATTGAGACTTACTACCGAAGTTGACTTTCTTTCTAAGGGGCATGTGTCTTTACTAAGGGGAGAAAAAAACCTCTGACTGTAAAGCCATGGAGACAGCTCCAAGCCCATAAATAGATGCCCTGCCACTCCCTCACGGCGAAGAATAAATGTGTACTAAAATAAAAAGGAGCTGGTTCAGGAGGCTGTAATTACCGAACACAGTGTCAGAGCTGGGAGGGGCTTTGAGAGTGCTGGCTTCCAGCTGTTCTCTGGTCAAGACAGGCACACAGGACAGGGGTGGTGGGGGTGGAGAAGCTGGCCTGGAGCTGCCTGGGGCCATAGCATCCACTGAGGGAAGAGTAAGAGAGCCTCAGAACGTAAGGAAACGTAAGGTTGGAATGTTTAAAATGGCTAGATGAGGATGCATTTGATGTGCAAGAGTCTTAAGAAGAAACTAAAGGGACTGATGTGCAGGGATCTCAACAAGATGACCTTCTGTCGACCTTTAAACTATAAACGCTGGTTGGAAATGTTCCCATGACTGTAAGTCTGCCTGTTGATTCCTTTTCTTCCAACTACCATGATTCTCCTGTGGACCCAGATGCTGGCATGAGGACTGTAGAATGGAGAACGACAGCCTCTCTGCCTTCTGTGTTTTTAACAGGAGAAATTCAGCCGGAACGTAGGCTCCCAAGAGCATCCCCGGCTCTCTTTTCTATGCTTGCGTCATCAGTGTTTGACTGCTGAGGCTGAGTGAGGTTGGAGCTCTAGAACCTCACTGTGGGAGCTGAACTCCGTCCCTGCGCACAGCTTTCCTACAGCTGCAGGGCTTCCTCCGCGGCCACACGGGTGTCGTTTTTACTGTAATACTGTTTTGCTGAATAAATACTTTGTAATAAAAGAGTGTTTGGATTCGAGGGTGTTTGTTCCCTTCCATTTACTTACAGTGACTCAAATACCGCTTCTTCTGTGTCAACAAGATGGGTAAATATAAGTTCCTATCTCTACATATGGCACATCAAATGCTTTACATACGCATGAGGATTATAGCGCAGTAGACAGTACTTACCTAGCACATGTGAGACTCTAGAGCCCACTACAGTACACCCCACCACACACCCCACCACACACACCCCACCACACACCCCCCACCACACACCCCACCACACACCCCCCACCACACACCCCACCACACCCCCCCCCACACCCCCCCACACACCCCACCACACACACCCCACCACACCCCACCACACACCCCACCACACACCCCACCACACACACCCCACCACACCCCACCACACACCCCACCACACACACCCCACCACACACCCCACCACACACACCCTACCACACACCCCACCACACACCCCACCACACACACCCTACCACACACCCCACCACACACCCCACCACTGAGGATGAACTGGGGGAGTAGTAAAATGGGTTTGAAATGGTCTCCTGATCTTAAGACATGGGGCTGCAAAGACTGCTTGGCGAGTAAGCGAGCATGAGGACCCGGACACTCACATGCAACATAGGGCATGACTGTGCATGGACCTATAAATCCAGCCCTGTGGGTGTTAGGGACTGGTCTGAGGCCTGCAGGCCACCAGTCTAGCTGAAATGCAGAGGCCTAGAAGTGAGACCCTGTCTGAAAGAAATAAGGAAGAGTGCTGAGTGGGACTGCTGATGTCATCTAGTCTGCGCCTGGGCACTGCACACACACCACCACCACCACCACCACCACCACCACCACCACCACCACCACCACCACCACCACCACCTCCATCAAAGTTCTGTCAGTTGTTCTACACAGAGGTAAGAAAATGAGGAAAAGGAGAAGCTAATATTTCCTTTTACCCATTTTGTTGACACAGGGTCATATGAACTACAGACTGGTTGGCAAAGGCGATTCTTTGTTTTATTTCCAATGATCTCAGTGCAGTCACCAGGTGGGTTGGTTCACAAGACTGGTGTGTGTGTGTGTGTGTGTGTGTGTGTGTAGGAAGGAAGAAATAGCAGATAACCAGAGACCCAGACTGATGTTCAATGTCACTACAGTTTGAAAAGGGACACGAATTCATAGCTAGATAGGATATATTTGTCGGTGTGATAGGGAATTATTCACATACTGAAGAAACATCTGAAAACCAACTGTGATTCCCGGAAGCACTGCAGAAAGCTTCTACCCAAGATGATAGGATGCCGTGTGTGGTCCTGTGTCCTTTGTTTTAATCTTCAGGCATGACATCTCTGCATCTGGACTCCCTTCTTTGGCCCCCAATACAGGACTGACTCTGAGTTCTGGTACCCACTTCCAAATGACTCTGGAACCTAAGGCCCATTTTCATTCCATCACATGACAGGTTTAGTTACTGGTGGGAACTACTTCTAAACTACTTCACACCCGCTCAGCATCCCTCACTGCTCCAAGTCCAGAGCACTCACACAGCCCTACGAGGGAAGTGCTATTATACATAATTTTACAAGTAAGGGAACTGAGACCAACTGTAGTTAAATAACTGACTCAAAGAAACTCAGCTGGAGTCCAGAGCTCCAACTCCAAGCACACAGCTCTATGAGAGAAGTACTATTATACATAATTTTACAAGGGAACTGAGACCAACTCTAGTTAAATCACTGACTCAAACAGCTAGTCAGTTTTCAAAATTACACTTTGATTGCAGAGGCCATGGATGTTGGTCAATATGCTTAAAAGATAAAGTCTTTTAAGTTTAAGAACTATTAATCTACGCCTTTACATTGTACCAGGCACACACCATTGTTGCCGGGGAGATTCCCAGTAATTATAGTGTGCTCTGCCTGGACTTCTCCTGTACTTATTCCTAGTCCTGTGTGAGATCTCTTGCTATCCCCTCCCCTGTGTGTGTGTGTGTGTGTGTGTGTGTGTGTGTGTGTGTGTGTGTGTAGGGGGGTAGAGGTAGAACAACTTGATTATGAGTTCTTAGGTTTTTTTTTTTTTTTTTTTTTTGGTTTTTCGAGACAGGGTTTCTCTGTTTAGCCCTGGCTGTCCTGGAACTCACTTTGTAGACCAGGCTGGCCTCAAACTCAGAAATATGCCTGCCTCTGCCTCTGAGTTCTTGGGTTTTTAACAATATAACGTAAGTGGTGGGTTTTACTTACAAACAAGGATTTCTTCACTCTTATGTCTTTATTTAGTCCAAGACATAGTAATTCTCCCCTTCACAGGGCTTATGAGTTATTGAGTGATGATAAAAAGTGATTAAGTATTATCATATTCTGAAGTACATGGACAACAGACAGGAGGGCAATAAAACTGGAGGACTTATAAGCCAGTCTGTGGTGGGGTAGGGTACAGGGAAGGACTTCCAGAAGAATCAGCCAAGACTCAAGCAGAGGCAAGAGAAGAGAACATTTGGGTAACTCGGGATCAAAGAGTAAATCATGGTAGGAGACAGCAATGTGGAATAATTAGTAGCAATAAAACATAAGTTCTAAAAGAATGGCACAGGGTGGGGGGAGTTCCAGGTAGCTAAGAAGACCTGAAAGAATGGCTGGCTGGGGGTCTGGAAAAGCCAAACAGCTGGAATGCTTCCAAGGCAATCTTTCTAATGAGTTCCAGTGTTTCCAGAAAAAACAAAAGACACATGAGCACCATTCCACGATGACCCTATAGCCTACACCACTACCATTTCACTGAGTTAGTATGCAATCGCCCAGGAGGAAACGGAAAGATGGCAGTAAGTAAGAACTGTCCCTACAGCTGCGGAAGGGGCCGGAGTGTTTCTAACTCTTCGCTAGCACTGTTCCGGGAATCCAGTCTGCACTAAGAGTCCATGTCCTGTTCACAGCCCAGAGGAAAACCTTTCAGACGCAGAGCTTTCTGCACCCAGAGGTGCTAAGACCAGGTGCTCATCAGCTCCATCTTCACCCACGCTCCCACATAGCCCAGGCAACCCTGCATTAACACCTCAGTAGGGACAGCACCACAGTTGCTATGAAAGACTTGTTTGTCTGTCTTTCTCACAAGTGTACACTTTAGTCTGTCAAGTGGTAGCTTTAAAAGAATGTTAGTTTCCCAATAAATGAATTTCTCTTAGGGAGAAGCCAGGAATGAAAAGGCCTTCCAACCATCGTAGGTCAAGTCTTACATTCTTTTCACATCAACGTAGTTTTATAATCAGTTAATTTACTTATATGCTTCCCATTTTGGATGGACAGATGTTGTCAGTAGTTTTCTTAGGTTAGAAGTAGAAACTCTTGACTAGGAATGATGGTAACAAACCTCCTGACATGCAAGTCCATGGTCTGAACTTAGCATTAGAAAACTTTACAGAAGGAAAACATGGATGTCATTGTGTGTAAAGGAACACATTAAACACGTTTAATTCTACCAAGCTTGTGAGCTTGTATTGGCATTTTGAATGAATGAAAATGTAAAATAAACAAAGAATTGACTTAGGAATCTAGATTAGAATATTTAAAAACTAGAGCCACTGACAGAATAATAGAAAGGGATGATATTTGGGGATAAATCTCTTAAAACCACACAAACTCAAAATAATATTTGTAATATATTATTAAAACAACTACACATACACATGAGAAAGGAAGGAAATCAAGATGGTCTACTATAAAAAAATAAACTAAATACAAAACAGTGCGGTATTCGGAGACTTAAGACAATGTCCTAAGCCACTTCACATAACTGAAGGGGAGGATACGGCCTTCACTCCATCTCAGATGGCAGCAATGCTAACACGAAATCATTGAGACAGATGCTGTGAGCAGAGAGCACAGGCCACACCCATCATGAATTCAGGCAAAAATTCTCAACAAAATACAAGCAAACTGGACTTAGCAGCATGTTTAAAGAATTACAACTTAAACATCCTTAATATGAAATCTAAAAGGCACTGACACCTGAAAATTTCAGAGTAACAATGATCAAAACATTTTTAGATTTTGAAGCATTTTAGACTTCGTAGTTTTGAAGCAGGGATGTTCAACTACCACAGGCTAGGCAAATATCCCAAACTGGGGGCAAAAGAAAAATCCCTTGAAATCTGAGATGCTTTTAGTCCCAAATGATTTCATAAGGGGATTAAACTTTAATTCATCACCAAGTGGGACTCTTTCAAGAAATGCAGTGCTGATGTCATACAAAAATCAAGGTAATAAACAAAGAAAACAGCATGATCATCAAAAACGACAGCAAAAAAGTTCTAGAAGATAAAGCCAACAAACCCCCCCCCCCCGCCTTAATAAACACACGCAGTAACCTAGCAACCAGGGAAGCTCCTTAAACATAGGGCTGTATACACACCCACTGCTGGTTACACGGGGTGGTGAACGGCTGAAAGCTTTTCCCCAAGACCAGCAACACAAGTTACTGGCCTTCATTCACTACTCAATAATACTGGAGGTCTAAAGACTAATTATGAAATGGGAGGGGGGGAGTAAAGGACAGAGAAGAGAAGAAAAGGCATCCAGATTATAAATGAAAAAGTCAAACTATTTCTTCCTGCTGATGATGTAATTTTATATGTAGAAGATCATAAAGAATGGACCAAAAAAAAAAAACTTTAAAAAGGCAACAAATTCAATAAAGTTGGAGGTTACAAGATCAAAACAAAAAAATCATCTGTACTTCCAAGCACTAGCAATGAAAAACAAACAAACAGAAATGAAGAAAATTATCCCGCTTGCACCAGCAGCAAAAAATACTTAGGAGTAAACTCAAGCATGGAGGGGAAAACTTTTATGTAAAAACTACTAACGCTGCTGAGAACAGTTAAAGATAATCTAAATAAACAAAGGACTCCCTGAACTCAAGGACCAGGAAAAGTGTTGTTAAGAGAGAGAGAGTACCCACCTGTGGAGACAGGACTTAAAAGTCAGGGCAGTCCTCACTGTGACCCCACCCTGGGCTTCCTGCTGGTCTTTTGTGGAACTAGGAACTGAGTGAAAAGTGATATTTAAATGTCAGCCTCCCTGGGCATCTACAAGTGAAAGCTGTCAGAGAGCAGGAGGAAGCAACTGAAAAGCACGTGCTTTGTAAGGGCAGATTGGGAATCCATGTAACAAAGCAACCTTATTGGTTTTTTGTTTGTTTGTTTTGTTTTGTTTTTTTTCCGACTCAAGCATGTGTGCACACCAATGTTCACAGTCTTTACACTGCTCAGTCACAGTGGAACATCACCCCGCCATCGAGAGAAACTCTGAAAATAGGATGTTGAAAGAAATAAGCCAAACTGGTATGGCTGCAAGGACAGAAAGTATCTAGACTAGGAAAATTCATACACACAGAGAGTAAATTAATAGTTCTGAGAAGCTTGGCGGGAGGAGTGGAATATTTTACTAGGTTCAACTTCTGAAAAAGGAAGACAATTCTGGAAATAAATCAAGGTCACTGTCATGTTGTGAATGCAGTTAATATCGTAAAGAGGGTCATGAGTCTGAAAGATAGATTAGAACGTAGTAAATATTCTTTCAAACTAAGCTGATAAAATGCCTGAGTGAAGGACCCTGGATGTGCTGTTTGATTGATATAGCACCTCTTACCTTCAGAATTCTTGTCAGTTTAAGGGGCTTCTGAGAGTTCCAGGTTCAGTCTTTCCAAGTTTTAAGTCTCCTCTCTGCAGTTTCCAGGATCAGGATAAGGCTGAAACGTCAACAAACAAAAGCAACCCATGCACATTTCTTAACCGTAAGACCCTAGACCCCCTAGAAAGAATTTTAAATAATGCCTGTATATTCTTTATATGTACGAATCAAGCTTACTGACAAACTAAGGCCAATCTGCAAATCAAATTAACAAATCTGATACTTCATAAGTAAAGAATAATATCTCAGGAGATCCCATAAGAGACTAACCAAACGGTCGGCACAAACCTAACGTGGCTGTCACTTTCAGCACAGTGACATCTTGTCACCTGACAATGATAACCCAGAAGGAGGATGACCCCAGTGTGCACAGCTTTCTTCCCCAATAAAGAACAGTGACTCCACAAAAATCACATTTTATATAACACAGAGATTTAGTTATTATAAATTTCAAAACAAATGAAGGAATTTTCACATAATATTTATAACCTTCAAAGTACAATATTAATACATGTCTGTCAGTTAGAAATAACAGCAGTTAGGCTACAGGGCTTAACATAAAACCAGCTGACAACTGTGAAAGCAGCAGTGGTCCAATATTCACCATTACATATGAATCTGTTTCTTCCAGAACTTTCTTTTTTTTTAAAAAAAAATTAAAATTTCAGTATTGTGAAATATTAAAATAACATCCCCAAACATGCCACAATCACTATTCACAAATAAAGTTAAAATGAAATATACAAAAACTCACTTAATACTGTTAAATAACAAACAATAAACTACAGGATTTCCTGAACAGAAATGAGAGGACCCTGAATGTTTACAGTGAATGGCAGGACAAAAATTAAGTTATAACTATTTTCATGATATAAGGCAAACACATGACCATTGCAAACTATAACCAATTAAGATTTATAGTTGTAAGATGCACTAACCAATAGTCCTTAACAATGAGCGCAAATGCCTAAGACACGATTACCAACACCAAGTGTCTGTGATGTTCAAGGAGATGCATAATTCAAGTTACACTGTTAGTGTCTCTGATGAGCAGATAATACCCACAACACTAAAGCAGTCCTCTGGGTTCTTCTTTCTCATTTCTAATTCATCGTGGCTCCATTTAAAGACACAGCACAGCTTTCAGCTCATTCCAAGTGAACGTTATTGAAACACACACAGTCCCCAAATGAAAGAAACGGTCCCTCAAAATGAAGTATCCTCTAATAAGAGAAATGTGCTTATGATGAACAGCGGCAAGGCCCTTCCTGTTTGAATGACTTATGTGGCTAAATTTTAACTAAAAGCACAGTGAGAAAGAGCTAACCAAGTGTAGGAGCATACACATATGCAGACATTTCTAAGAGGAGGAATAGGTAAAAATAAATAACTCCGTGTTTTAGTTTATTGGTATTTGACATGAGAACCCAAAATGTCTGCTACTCATTTGCTTGCATCAACCCTCACATTGCATGCTCCCGAAACACACTGTGCTGACCCCCTCTCAGCCTGGCTATTGGCCAATGCGCCTAAGAAATGATATGTAGCACGGACTTCGAGTGTTCACGATGGCTCACTTATTCTACTGCTAAGCAAAGCTAAAATATACATTCCAGGAAACACTGCAGTTTAATCTTTTAAAAAACAAACAAACAAACAAACAAACAAACAACAACAAAATGCAGCAGTCAAACAATTTGTGAGGAGAAACAGATGCGTTCACATATAATAAAGCCACTGCAACTTCTTCAGGCATTCAACTGTTGTGTTAAATAAACAGACAGTAGTTATTTAGCAGCAATGATTCCGCAAATAAATAATGCACTGTGTTTCTCAGTCCGGCACAAATCTGCAGCTACAGTTACATTGATAGCTGTAACCTACTGGCTCTACTGGCGGAGAAGACCTTAAAACCAACTGTACAAAAAAAAAAATTGTCACACTGTGACAACAAATATAAAAACAATCTGTAGGTCTGAAATAAAAAGACTCCACTGGGAAGAGGACAGTGCTGACACACGGAGTTCCCAAGTCCAGCACAAGAAATGACTGCCTTCAGCTCTGAGTCCATGGCTGATAAGAAAGGCTGGAGCTGGGCTTGAGACCAAGTTACCAGACTTAAAAGAGCATGCTCTGTCTTCTGTTCTTCCCATGTCCTAAAATATAAAGTCATTTTATGAGGCAGTTCAAAGGTCAGGTTTTTTTTAATCCCACATACAGTATTTGGTGACTCTAGGAAGCTAACGTTCCCACCAGCAAACGCTAACATTCCACGGTTAGTGATCGGCTGTCTTAAGTGCCCTCTGTGTTGACGGGGTCAGTCTACAGCGTCTAGGCTTCCAAGTGATGAAGCTGATGACTAGGCATGCACAGGCTGCGTCTTCTGCCTTGGGCACCAGGGATGGCGTGTGCAGAGGTCAAGCCAGGCCACTTGGGAAAGGTCTCTGCCATCTGTAGCTTTCAGGATCCCTGACTTGACTGAATCACATTTCTCTCTGAAGATTTACTGAGGTGCCCCCATCATACACAACAGCAAGTATGTGCAATTCTAAACATACAGAGTTGTGGGATGCACTGTACATTGGTTTGTTTGTTTGTTTGTTACATCAATAATTTTACTGATCAATTTATCAACCCAAAGCTTGGTTCCACGCAAAAAAATTCATGAGCGACATGTGAAATGGTTTATGACAAACACACCTGTCTCTGGATAAGAAGAGTTTCGAAAACCCGGGTCCTTTTGCAACTGAATCTCTTTCAAACTGAATATTGATACGCCTAAAATGAACAGACAGAAATTACCAGATATTAATGACATATCTAGATCAAATGTAATTATTCAAAAAGCGCATACTGATTCAATGTCAAACATCCATCCTGTGCCCCCAAGGTTATGGCCCCATGGAAAGATTTCCCATTTGTCCCTAAGTTCTAAACAGAAAACCAAATTCTACGCGAGAAGTCTTGTGGATTTTCTGATGGGTTTTGCTACTGACTGTTCCGCAGCCCTCAGTTAAGAAGCACTGCCTAGTGAAAGGGAGTGGGGAGATGGTGATAGCTTCCATAGCTGAGTTCCCAAACACTGCCCTCCTTCCCCGCTCAGCCCACTTAAACACTGGACTAACTTAAGGCAGCATGGACAAAATTAAAGAGTTACTTCAGGCCTGGGAAATTTTCTACTTTAGTGATTTTGATAATAGACTCACTAATTTCTTAGGAATAGTACAGTCAGAGAAACCGCAAGAAAGGGAAACTTCCTTTGTATCTTCTCAGGAAGGAAATCACTTTCTCCAGGAAGCCATCTTGTTACTCTGACTGTGCTTCACTAATCTTTTCAGAAGTGTGTGTGTGTGTGTGTGTGTGTGTGTGTGTGTGTGCGTGCGCACTCACTATTGTGACTAGGCTGGCCAGTGAGCTCTCAGGGTTCCCACCAGTGAGCTCTCAGGGTTCCCACCCTGCCAAGTCCTGTGGTTACAGAGGCGTAGGACAGCGCTTTTACAGGGAGCCTGATGACCCGGACTCAGGTCTGCACAGCGTGCAGCAAACACTTTGCTCACGCCGCCAGCCGCCACCTATCCAATCTAGAGATCCACTTTTAGCCAGATTAGGGCTAAGGATGATGTTGCCAGCATATTCTAATTTGAATCAAGGAAGATTAATGATTCACACTCAAATATGATGGATTTCTTAATGAGGAGAGACAACATACTCAGAGCTATAAGACATGAACAAGGAAAACAAGACGAGAAAAACTTCCTTGGAAAAATTATGATCTGATTACAAAAATTATTAAATCATAAGCCTGCTGATCCTCAACCCTAGACAAACGAACAGAGGAGCGAGCGCGAGGGCTCCTTACTCTCGGGCAAAGCATGGATCCTCGGCCCCAGGCTGCGGAAGTACACGTGCTTCATGGCCTCTTCTGCCGGAACCCTCTTCTTAGATTCATACTGTGAAAAAGCAAAAAGCGGCTCATCAACCTCTGTCTAATTACTGTAAGAAGTTGAAGGAGGATAAATTAGTATTTAGAACTACTTTTAAAAACTCCTGATTACTTAATATGACAATTTCCTAACATCACTTTAGAATCCTCCCAATACACTCAAAGTAGGAGAATAATTCTATCTCAATTCCACATTTCCTAGCTAAGCCTCTAAATAAAAAATTAGATTTTTTCTGAAGTGGTGAAAAATTAAAATATTCAATCTTTAATGCTCTTTTTCTTTGTGAACTGTGAAATGTACTGACAGAACCATGCCCAGTGCCTTTATAGCCGACATTCTCGGCAGATAAAAGCCATTGCTCCTCTCTTAATGACACAACTTAGATTTGCTCAAGATGCTCATGCTTCCAACTCCAACAGACAAATCATGACTGTTCTAGGTCGAGGCTAATTCCCCAATTCCCAGACTCTCTTTGTGTTGTTTTGTTTCTACAATGAATGCTCTGGCCAGTGAGACTTGGGAAAAGCCTATGCTTTCGAGATATAAGAGAGTTAATGTTGCTACCCTGTCATCTCGTCTTCCTGCTCTGGGGAAAACAGAGGAGGAGTGCTATTTGAAAGTGCAGTATCCGCCATGGCAGGAAGCACAAAGAAGCAGAGGACACAGAGCATGAGCTGCAAAGAACATGGCTCTGAGCTGCTGAAGCACCTAAGAAGCACCATAGGCATCCTACTATTGCTAACGGTACTTGATGGGGTTACTAGTGAGTCTATTTTTCCTATGAGGAAAGTGACACTTACTGATTCATTTAACTTTATAAAATAAGATTGACTTACCTGAAGAAATTTTGTTATCAATTCAATTCCTTCAGAATCTAACCTAGAAACAAAAAAATAAAAGAAACCAAAACAAGTGTCCATTTATCTTTTATGATAGAAACCTTTCAGGTAAAATTATTTTCCAAATGCTTCCATTTGCCAAATTTAAGTGCCCTAAAATAACTATCTTTACTGCTTTCAAAGACCCAAATCTGTTTATCCCTAAAAAGCTCATCTTGCTATTTGCTTGAGAACAAATCATGAATAGACTGCCATTCACAATTTTAATATTCAAGAAAAATTACTAATACTATAGAAATTTTGAAGTTAGCATTCTATCCCCAAAGTACCCTCTATTATAAAGAAAGTTTAAATAGGGTACAAATATTCAGTGTGTCAATGAAGGCAGACACACCAAAATATCACCGTCCCAGCATGTAGGTTAAAAAATTGAGACAGTGACCCCAAAATATATCAATGGCGTTCAAAATGGATAAGCCATCAAGAAGATTATACAAAACAACCTGCTAAGCAATGGCTACTATAAAGTATTAAGTTCAAAAACACTTCAGCAATATGGCTAAAAGACCAATGACATAGACAATATAACTCCTAGGCAGGAGTGCTGTCTTCACCTTTGTGGATCTACCTACATAAGCCTTGGAATTCTAATATATGTATTCTATATTCCCTTTACAGCTCAATTCTATTTACATGCTTTGGTGATTCTTGGCCATTGATTTATAAAATTATTATGTCAAAGGAAGGGATAAATTGAATGAACTTGAACATCAAATGAGGGTACTGAGTCACGAGAGTCTGGCCCTTCTCACTTAAGAAGAAAAATACCTGGGTGCATGATTAATTAGAGGTTGTGGCTTGTATTTTGGGAAGTTGTAGTTCTTGAATTCATCATTTGAAGAAACACCTGGCCAAGTTTCCTGAGATGGAGTTCCTGAATTAAAAGAATAAATTCATGATAAGTATTTAAATTATATGCATGCAAACATATATATCAACAGGCATAAGTAAGAACTATCCTTAAGAACATCATACTTTTATTAAATGATTTAACTTTTTTCAATTGAAATTAATATTTTGTGTGTGTATACACTGTATGTACACTTAGGGATACTACATATATACATGTGGATTGGGGCCAATGAAAATATGCCCTAAATATGATAAAACTCCCTTTCTATCCTCATGGCATCACCTACACTAGGAATAGCTCTTAATAATATGTATAAGGTCAAATCTTATTTCCTAAAACCTTTATGAAATGAAGCTGAGTTAGCTTGAAGACCCCCCTGTAACAAGTGAGCCAGCGGCAGTTCTTATCAGAACAGCTATGGATACATGTCATACTTATGCTTTACAGACATAGTCCTAATTTAACTAGTCAACTGCAGGTGTGAATCATGGGAAAAAAGACTTCTTTCTTACCTAGTAGTCGAAATATTAAATGCAGTTCATCTTCCACAGTTGACCCTGGAAACAGTGGTCTTCCAGAAGCCATTTCAAAGAAAATACAGCCAACTCCCCTTTAAAATGCATCATTTAAAAAAAGAGAGAGAAAAAAAAATCAATCCACTTACCCATTGGTTAGCACAAGATAATATTTTTTCAAGATTGCCTTTCTGGAGAATTTTAGATCAGGTTCCCAGAAAATTTTCTGTACAGATACTTTTGAATCCAACAAATTTATTAAATTTACAATCTCAACTACTACTAATGCTACTAATCCTTTTCCCCACTTAAAACTTCTAGCTTTCTTTTTTGTAAGATTCTTAAAGAATAAAACACCACTTACTAGTGATGGAGTGCTGACTATCGCTATGGCAATCTGGGAGGTGACAGTGGCTACAGCAGCTCAGAGTCAAGTGAATGAATGATTCGCTCAGAGAGAAGTGAATGAGTGATTTGCTCAGAGAGAGATGATTCTCTCAGAGAGAAGTGAACAAATGATTCACTCAGAGAGAAGTGAATGAGTGACTCATGCCCGATGCAGGAAGCGGTGACTGTAGCTGATTGCTGTGGCTAGGGACTGTGTAAGGGCGGGAAGAGGAGGACGAGGCTCAGAGAACAGGCATTATTATTTGGGAACTAGGTGGTCCACGGAAGGTTGCGACACAGTACTTCCACAGCACTGCTCACAGGCAGTAAAACTTCACAAAACTGACAACAGTTCACAGGAAATAAAATGGCACGTTGTTATAGGAAGCAGTATGATGATCCCTCAACATTTAAAAATACAATTGCTATGGCCCGCAATCTCACTTTTGGGTAAATAAGCAAGAGAGCCCAGTGCAGCGTCTTGAAACACTAGGTCCATCCCCGTCAAAGCAGCATCACTTACAGTGGTGACGGAAGAGACTCAAGTGCCCAACAAGTAAACAAAGTGTGGAGTGTACGCACAAGGACGTGAGTAAACAAAGTGTGGAGTGTACGCACAAGGAGTGAGTAGACAAAGTGTGGAGTGTACGCACAAGGAGTGAGTAAACAAAGTGTGGAGTGTACGCACAAGGAGTGAGTAAACAAAGTGTGGAGTGTATGCACAAGGACGTGAGTAAACAAAGTGTGGAGTGTACGCACAAGGAGTGAGTAAACAAAGTGTGGAGTGTACGCACAAGGACGTGAGGAGACTCACTACAGACAGTGCTGATGGACGATGAAGACACCATGGTAACCGAGAAGAGCTGAGTAAGTCAGCAGAAGGCAGACAAGTATGGCAGAATCTCACTTGCATGAGGTACTTGGGACAGGTAAATTCAGAGGCAAGAAGTAGTGACCTGGTTACCAAGGACCAAGTAAAATTGGTAGAATGGTTGTCCAACAGGTAAAATTTCAGTTTAAAAGAGTAAAAGTTTTGGATTTCTAAAAGGATGGATAGTGGAGATGGTTGTACAACAGTGTAATGAACTTAGAACCTCAAAACCACACAGCTAAACTAGGTAAAATTATAAGTTTTATCTTATACATATCAGAACTAACGGAAAAAAGTCCTGCAAATGAGATTCTATGCAATTGCTCAAGACAGGAAAACAAGCATTAACTTACCAGGACATAAGGAGGACATAATAAACACAGCCACGATTGAGAAAGGAGCTGCCTCTGAGGCCAGGCCCACTCAGGAAAGGACTGAGGACAAACCCCGGGGAATTAATTACTAAGTGTGGCCCTGTTGGGTGAGGAGCATGCCAACGGGCAGATTGGGATGAGCACTCAACAGAGCTGGGAGAGTCAGGCTTGCTTGCTCGAACAGCAAAGAGCAACTTTGCTAAAAGACAACGTCTGGATTAAGAACTAGGCCAGATTAAGTTAGAAAGGGAAGTTTATAGACTATGAAACTCTGTATCTCCTGGATCAAGGAAATGCAATTTGTAGCGCATAGGCAGTGATGGGGTTAGCCAAGCACAGGGGCACTGAGGCATCTATTGGCTTGGACGTGGCTCAGTGGCTAGAGTGCTTGTTACACAGCATGAGAAGAAGCTGAGTCCAGATCCTCTGCACCCATGCACACAGTGCTGCACACAGTGCTGCACACAGTGCTGCACACAGTGCTGCACACAGTGCTGCACACAGTGCTGCACACAGTGCTGCACACAGTGCTGCACACAGTGCTGCACACAGTGCTGCACACAGTGCTGCACACAGTGCTGCACACAGTGCTGCACACAGTGCTGCACACAGTGCTGCACACAGTGCTGCACACAGTGCTGCACACAGTGCTGCACACAGTGCTGCACACAGTGCTGCACACAGTGCTGCACACAGTGCTGCACACAGTGCTGCACACAGTGCTGCACACAGTGCTACAGGCTCGACTGAGACAGGCAGACCCCAGGGTGTGCTGGCCAGTCCGTCTATTCAGGTTCAGTGGAAGACTGTCTCAAATAAATAAATATAAATAAATAAATAACTTTTTAAAAATGAAAAGCGGTATCTGAGCATGCTTCATGCTGACCTTTGGCCTCCATTGTGTATGCATGTACAGGCGAGTGCACTTGAACACACATGTACATATATCTATAACACCTACATACATATATGTAATAATGCATAAGAAGATCTTTGAAACTCTAATTATTATTTTTAGACCAACTTAAAGTAGGTATATTTTCCATATTAATACTTTTTTGAATTGCTATGTGTCACGTACTCTTCTAAAAGGTGCTCTGTGCACGTTGGCTCATTCAGGCTTAATACCATCAGGCTTAATGACTTTCTCATTACTTTGTCTACCTCCTTAACGGAGGAGATGAAGGCACGGGCTACTAATGTGAATAAGATGGTTAGTCTAATATAGCCATTAGTGGTAGACTTATATTTAAATCTAAATAGTTTTATTTTCACACCTCAATTCTTACTCACTGCTCAAACTCTTTGAAATAACTCTTTAAAAGTAAGCATTTGTCAGTATGCCCTGTTAACAGCTATGCTCTTTCAAAACTATAAACGGCGATGGCATCTGTAGTTACCACATGTCGATCTGTGTTGAGTATTCTGAGGAACCAAGAAGCACATCAGGTGGTCGATACCACAGGGTGACAACTTCATTTGAGTAGGTCTTTGTGGGAACTGACTTGGCTCTGGCTAGTCCTTTACAGAGAAAAGAAAACAGAAGAATTAAAAATACTGAGATCCATTAACATGCTGAAGGTCTTAGCCCTACTGTCGCCATGACCCATTTCAAGAGATGCCAACTCTATAGCTTCCTGCAACTTCAAAAAAGTAGATTTATAAACTCTGTTGAGTGTATGTAGTCCTGGGCCAAGTCAATATTATATAATTAAACTGAACACAGTAATTATACAGCGAGAGACGAAGCTGGTGCAGTGTCTGTCTGAGTTTATCTAAACTTAAGATATTTTCTGTTGATGAGTCAGGATGCCGGAATTATTTCCCACTGGAATTAACCCAAAATAGGTCAGTGACACTGAGGCGCAGTTTGCTTGCTACCGTTATAAGCTAGCTATCACTGTTTAACTCAAATCACATGGTTTTTTTTGTTTGTTTGTTTTTTGTCTTTTTTTTTACTATACTATGTTTTAAAATTTTAAACCTCAAGATCATTGGTATACAATCAGTTGGAGCTTACTGGCAATTTCCTTGAACCTATTAGGCGATTTCCCTGGAATAAAATTCAGCAGTCTTTGTCTATTTTAATGATGTAAGTGATGTGAATAACTTCAGAATAAGAGGCCTTGATACTCTGGGATAATGCCACCTGCTGTAAGCAACTGTCTGCCCTGTCAACCGTGTGTGGGCTCCACTGTGTTCAGAGACTGACAGACCGGTTCCCTATGGGCTCCACTGTGTTCAGAGACTGACAGACCGGTTCCCAACCTTTTTGCTTTGCCACTGGTGGAGAGTTAGCTCCCCATAGCCTCTAGACTGTAGTCACTGAGTTTACATCTGAAGAAACATAACCTTATTTTTACCATATATTTTGTTTCAAGTAATAAGGGTACTTATGCTAAGATTGCTGTTATGTAAGGCTTTATGTATCTTGTGAAAAAAAATTGAAGAAGAAAAATGTCATACACAGTAGTAATTCAACACTTCATTAAAATAATGTAATGCTGACATTATTTTAATTACAAATCATTACCCTAGCATTCCAGCTTGATACAGTCATGCCCAACGAATTATTTTTCCACACATTTTAGTAATTAGCAAGATGTAGGGTAGCTCTGATTCCTCTTCCTTGGTTTTTTGAGTCACTATACCACGGTGACCTTGCTTTTTTGTGAATTTTACTGACTATAATATTGACATTTTCAAAGGAATCAAGAGTAAGTAAAGAAGGTAGGGCTGTAGTTCAGAGACAGTGCTTGCCTATCTTACTCAAGTCTCTCACTGTGATCCCAGCACCATCAAGGAGGAGTACGGGTGGGGGAGGCTCAACTAACAGCAGAAATAATCAAAAGTAAACAACATTCATTACTTGAAGCCATATATATATTTGCTATGCAACAACAACAACAACACAACAACAAGCCAAGAATCAGAAAATGATGACTGTGTTGTGAGATTTGCTTTCTGGAGGCTAAAAGCATGAAATACTAGATTCAAAGTACTTTCAGATAAAAATTTCCCATGGTCTTTGACACACCCTTTGCATGATTCCACGCAAGCTGCACAAAAAGCAGCTTGGCAAAGCGAGGGAGTGGGTGCAGGGGCAAGTGTAAGGGAATGACATAATGATGCTCAGGAAGTAGAGACGGGATCTATACAAGCATACAAAATTAACCTGTAGCATCTGCTTCAATCTCAGGTAGCCAACAGCAAATCCCTTTCAAACAAACAACAACATACTAAATAAACAAATGTCCATGAATAGCCAGGGCAAATCCAGCATTCAGTAAGAATGAGTTTTTAACTTGTTACTAACATAGCTTATTAGAATAATTCAAATTCTAAGTATATAACTCAAAATCAAAGCTACTCTAAAAACGTTCTTTCAATATAGAAGTTTACTTCCTAAAAGCGAAGTACACATTACTGCGTTTTATTTTCAGGTCGCATAAAATCAGATCAGCTAAAAGGTTAACCAGCGGCTAGTGAAGTCACCGAGCAGATAATAAAAGCAGTCAGCTGTGGTCAGCATATGGGGGCGCCTTTCAGAGGCAGCTTCCAGCTTTCGGGATCTGGCATAAACGCGTCAAACTTAAGAAGCCAAGTGCTTCTATTTACATGGGCTACTGACATTTACCGTATCTGTAAGCCAACACTGAGAAAATGGAAAGGTGTTTATTTACAGATTAAAAACAAGGCACGGTCAGGTGCAGCGACTCTGTCCTATAATCATGGAATTCAAGAGACTGGGGCAGGATGATCATGATGTTGGGGACAATGTAGGTGCACAGTGAGACCCTGACTCAAAAACAGAAACGATGCGAACCTCAAGTGCTCACCAGTCATAAGCTGTCTGCAATAATATCTTAATAAAAAGTTATTTTCCAAGGCAAAAAAAAAATCTTATACTCCTATCACTTATTTTAAATTTCATGTTAATAAAGGGCAACTGGATATCATTTTCTTTGATATGCATGGTATATAGAGGACAGCACATCAAATTATCAAATTTTTTTTTTTTTTTTTTTTTTGCTTGTTTGTTTGTTTGGTTTTTGGTTTTTCGAGACAGGGTTTCTCTGTATAGTCTTGGCTGTCCTGGAACTCACTTTGTAGACCAGGCTGGCCTCGAACTCAGAAATCCGCCTGTCTCTGCCTCCCAAGTGCTGGGATTAAAGGCGTGCGCCACCACGCCCGGCTCAAATTATCAAATTTGTAATCGCTCACATACATATGACAAGAATGAATCTCATAGAGACCAAGAGAAGAAGGAGGACCCTGCACATGGCCCCACCCCAACTGGTCCATCTATGACACGGCTCCTGCACCTAAGGCTCAGGGGACAACTCCAAAGAGGGACAGAAAGAGTGAAAAAGCGGGAGGAACAGGAAATCTGCTGAGAGGACACCTCCCTGAAATGTCAGGGAAGCCACACCCATGAAATATCAACAAAGCTGCCTAACTCAGGCCTGAAGGGCAATAATTCATTTTTAAGAAAACCAAATGTTAAAGACTAAATAATCAGTCTATTGGTCCCAAATTTCCTAGGAAAAATGGTGTTTCTTTAAAAAAGAAAGAAAGGAAGGAAGGAAAGGACCCCTAGTAATCTTTCTCTTTAGATTACTGTTGTTTCTGTGTGAGCTCAATGTGTTTTATGCTTATTCTTCATTTTATCACAAGAAATATTGTAATGACTTATAGTCTAGGAAAATAAACTTTACTGCAGTATCAAGTATCCCAGGTATAACTGACACTTGTCCCCTAAACATGTCAGCAGTGAAGACTACACATGCCCTGCCCTAAATACCCCCAAATACACCAAGGAACCAGCGACTCTACTGCTTACTTGGTGTTGAGTCCTCGGTGCAACCAGGAAAAAGCAAGGAGAACAGTAATTCTGAGTGTGAATTTATCTTTAGACGCCATGGAAAGTCTTAGAAGTTCTAGAGGTCTCAGCATGCTAGGAAACACGTGCGTGTTCCTCACTAATAAACCATTCACCTAAATTCCATCACACATCTCCGAGCTACAGAGAACACGTCAAAACACACAGAAAATTGACGACACTCTGTGACAACGGTGGTCTTCTCGCTTAGCCACCTGGAAGTAATAATGAATATCTTATCTCTCCATACCAAAGTCAGCCAGCTTTAGTTCTCCTCTCTCATTAATGAGGAGGTTCTGTGGTTTCAAGTCCCGGTGCAACACTTTTCTTCTATGGCAATATGCCAGACCACGGAGAATTTGGTACAGGAACAGCTACAGAAACAAATGAAAAGCAGTCTTACAGATAATGGAACGGGTCTTGCTATAAAGAAAAACCAAGCAATTAAAGCCAATTAAAATGACATCTTTTCCTCTTGCAGCTATTTTCTGAATTTGATTGTTCATTGTTCAATTTAAAACATCAACTAGTTTTTAACCCAATGAGAACCAGGAAAATAAACACTACAAATAAAACTTTGAATAACAGCAGTTCATTGGTTGGAGGCCTATAGTTTGATTATAAAATTCTGTTGTAACAACCAAGCAAACCCTGTCACTGATTTCTCCTTCCAAAACACACACACGCACACACACGTACACAAACACTTCCCTGATCTGCAGCAGCATCACCTTAAAAGGGCATCATATTTGATGGTTTTTCAGAAGAGCCAGGCTATCAGAAGAGAAAAGTGCTGTTTAGCTCTGGCAAGCCATTTGCTATAAAAGTAAGCGGCTCCTCACCCACCTCCTGGGCACTTGACTTTGAGCGCCTCCTACTCACTCTTCAAACTCCACTGTGACTCAGAAAGGGGCCCAGGCACTATTGTACTCTGAACGACGAGAAAGGGACTCCTGTAAGGTTAATGGCTAAGGGCTTCTGTGTATTTTAGAAGAAGGAAAGCGTTTTGAGTCTTTGTGGTTAGAAAAAGAGAGGCTGCATACAGAAGATGCCGAGTGTCTTTAGGTCACGGCGGAGGATGTGGAGAGGCCTGAATGAATTCTCAGAAGCAGTTTCCAGAGTTGGCATTGCTATGTTCTGAGAACTCCAGAATTATTATCTCAGTATCTGTCACATTCTATCCTTGGAAAACGTTAAGTGTAATTTCAACAGCCAGACAATAAAACGCGTTCCACCTTACAGCCACCACTTGGACCTAACTTAAAAAGCAGGGACTTTGCAAACCTTTATCAAATTATGACAGCTAAACTCTATGCTCTTTCCAAATTATTGTTCTAAGTAGAGAAAGCAAAATTAGCAAAACAAAAATATATAAATGCTATTCATAACATTTTATAAAATATGATGAAATATTTTTTAAAAAACTCATAGAATGTATGAAAATCTATTCAAAACCCTGGTCTTAGCAATGCCTGTCTTCAGAGCACTCTGTTAGTAACAAACTGGCTTCCCTCTATTTCTACCAAATTACTATTTAAAGAAAAAGTTAAATTTACTACCTACAGAATTAGAAATGTCTCAACCACACATGACACACTGCCTTCTTCCAAAATAGGTTTCCAGGAACTATTAATTTTGCATAAATAAATCTTTGATAAAAAAAATAGGGTATGCCAGTTAGGTCAAAGATATCTATTGTGAAAATTCAGCTATGTTAAATGCTTTCATGTTAAGTAACTTTTGAGTTTCATCCGATATTAGCTGCCTTAGCAAACTTCTCCAGTTACTCCAATTCTTAGATAACTAACGCTAAGAAAGCTTATCGATTTTCTTCTGATCACACAGATCTCTATTACCTATAAGTTTCTGACCTTGTCCAACTGGCTATTTTAAATACTTCTTTCAATACATGAGTGGCGTTTATCCTTCAAAGGGTCTTTCACAGGGTGTACCCAACATTTGTATTTTTTTTAGGGGCTTTTTATCCAGAACAGACTTGGATATCCACCCTACATAAGAGAATAAATTGTTGTCAAAAGTGTAAAAGACCTTTAAAGCAAAGCACCACTCCAAAGGGTCTGGTTTTTTAACAGCTGTAATACAGTCAACAGGTGCTGACTAAATATGCTTAGATGGTAGTAACCTAACCACGCCGATGGGAACGGCTTATGAGGCCAGTCTATGTGCTGGGCGATCCAGTCCAGCTGTGCTGACACAGGCTCAGAAGTGCATGGACAACATACCTTGACATTGTGCATGCTCATGATGTTCCCACAGTCATCCATGTATTGCTTCAGGTCTTTGTCCTGAAAAGATGCCGCACTTTAGCACGTGACATGGTTTTGGGACGGCATGGCTGGTTACCTTGAGAGCTTTTTTCTTTTTTTAAGTATTTATTTATATGTTGGGGTGCACTCATATGTGCCATGGCATGCATGTGGGGGTCCAAGGACAACTCCAGGGAGCTGACTCTAGTCTATGGAAGCCCCAGGTACAGAACAAGCTGTCAGTCATGGTGGTAAACACCTCTACCCACAGAGCCATCTGCCCAGCCTAATGGTGTTTAATATTTTTATTATTATTTTTATTCTTTAGTCTTTTTTTTTTACAGTCCAGTCTTTATCCCCCCCACCCCTGCCCAGTCCCAGTCTGCCCTCTGACTGTTCCTCGTCCCATACCAAGAGGATGTCCCCACCCCCACCCCTACCCCATCAGACCTCCCCTCTCCCTTGGGGCATTTAATTTTTATAACTAAGTTGCTTTTCAAAGAAACATACAGAATTCATTACACCGCATTTAAACGCCAACAGTTAAACAACAATGTCCCTGAGGCTGTTAGAAGGTCTAACTTTCTATTATATTAAAGCAAAATAGAATGCTAAATTGTATTAAATACTTACCAGGTACTCAAAGACCAGAGTCAAAGATTTGTCTGTGTGAACGATGTCGTGCAAGGTTACTATATTTGCATGTTTTAAATCCTTTAACAGTGAAACTGGAAAAACAACAAGAGGGGGAGGGGTGTTAGTCTGTGGTAGGCAGTCTATGGGGCCCAGAAGCTTTAAACCACAGCTGACTGTGGGTAAGATAAAGCCCAAAGGTTACAGCAGGACTGACAATGGAGGCAGCGAGGTTCTGACTCCTCTGGTTGTGTGCTGTGGGTCTCACACTGTATTTCCTGAAACCCTCCCGATATTCCAAGCGGCATCTCCTGACTTCCTGCCCGCTGTTGGAAGCTCTGACACTGACTGTGATACAGAGCACAGGGTACCTTTCACTCCGTGTTCTTTGTGCTTTTTCTTTGGCTCCATCTTTCCTCCGTTTGTTTCTATCTCATCTTATTATTTCTATATCTACTGGTATTTTAATGAGACAGAAAAGCACATGTGGATTTGGGTGAGTGAAGAAGTAGGGAGGAACTGGTAGGAGATAGGGGGTGGGGTGGGGACCATAATCAGAATATATTGTATGCGCTGTGTACATTTTCAATTTAAAAAAACTCGGGAGGCAGAGGCAGGCGGATTTCTGAGTTCGAGGCCAGCCTGGTCTACAAAGTGAGTTCCAGGACAGCCAGAGCTATAAAGAGAAACTCTGTCTGGAAAAACCAAATAAACAAAAAACAAAACCCAACATGGTCATGTATATATGCTATTTGTTTCTTATATTTAGTAAAATTTATTGATGTAGCTAATTTATAGTCACCATGGTCTCTCCATAACAATATAGAACTTTTTCTAGGTCAATATTTATCTGTCAGAGATTTTAATGGCTTCGTAAATATTTTACTGTGAGTTATACAATAACACAATTGACTGATCCCTTTCTGTTGAGTACTTTGGTTTTAAAAACTACCATTTGCAAGAGCCAAAGAATGACTTCCAGCCATTGATTGTGTTTCTATCTGAGCACTTTTTACAAACAGTCCTCTTAATGTGACTTGGACCAAAAGTTCTATGTAAACACTGTACCTTCTCTTATAGCTGTACAGGGTGCACCTTCTTCGTGTTCCAAGCGGATCTCTTTTAATGCCACCAAATTTTCTGTCAGTTTACTTCTTCCTTTATATACTGTTGCATATGTACCCTATAGAATATATTTTGAAGAACATTTTTAAGATGTGACAGCTGCTAACACGGTACTGCATGCTTTTACTTCGAGCACTTGGGGGACAGAGGGACTCGGAAGCCAACCTAGCCAACGTAGTGAGTTACAGGGCAGCTGGGGCTACATGGTGAGTCTCTGCTCAAAAAAAGTATACAGAGCAGAGTAAACCTCAGTTTCTAACTTCTAAGCATATTAAAGTATGTCTTATAAAAAAATCATCCTATTTGGTTTTTCTTACAGCAATGACTTAGTTCCCTGCACACACCATCCACATCCCCACCATACCATGGTGGTTCCACATCTCCTTTATTCTTGTGTTATTTCAAATGAACAGCTGGACCAGTGGATTTCATATCAAGGGCACTTAGGTAATGATACATAAAAACCACAGGAGACTGAGCATTTTCAATGAAGATGTAATGATAATGTTCAATCACAAAAACTTGATCCAGACCTTCACGCTCCTCAAAATCTGTGCACCTTAGCTCTCCTCTAAAAGCTCCCTTAAGGCTTGCCTGCTATTTTCCTGCCCTTTCTTACTGTGGATCGCAGGCAATTTAAAAATTAACAGGAGTACAGGCCGAAGAAGCAAGCTCAAGAAAGCCAGAGCTTTAAAAATTTTCTCAACTTTGGTGAAGCGTCTTTATCTCTACAGCTAGTTCTCTGAACTCATACAAATTCCATGCCGCCAGAATCCATGAGTAAACAATAGACCCTATTCCATTACTCACAGAGCACAGCATTTGTACTTCATCAAAAGATTACAAATCTACCAAAAATATTAATTTCATCTTACCTGATGCAAGGTTTCAAGGACCAAGAAGATTTATTCCATCTAGTTGTGCGATCATTTCAGAGTGAGATATATAGTCTTTTAGGTAATATAGGTCATTGCAGAATTTGGTATATGATATTTTAGGTAATAGTGGTCATTTCAGACTTCAGTAAACAATCTCTTAGGTAATAGTGGTCATTGCAAAATTTGGTATATGATATTTTAGGTGACAGCGGTCATTTCAGAATTTGGTATATAATCTCTTAGGTAATAGCGGTCATCTCAGAATTCAGTATATAGTCTTTTAGGTAATAGCAGTCATCTCAAAATTCAGTATATAGTCTGTTAGGTAATTGTCATTTCAGAGACAGGTATATAATCTTTTAGGTAATAGTGGTCATTGCAGAATTCAGTATATATATATATATATATATATATATATATTCTTTTAAGTAATAGTGGCCATTTCAGAGTCAGCTATATACTTTTAGGTACTAGCAGTCATTTCAGAGTCAGGTATATACTCTTTTAGGTAATAGCGGCCATTTCAGAATTCGGTAAATAATCTCGTAGGTAATAGTGGTCATTGCAGAATTTGGTATATGATATTTTAGGTAACAGCGGTCATTTCAGAATTCAGAATATAATCTCTTAGGTAATAGCAGTCATCTCAAAATTCGGTATATAGTCTTTAGGTAATAGCGGTCATCTCAAAATTCGGTATATAGTCTGTTAGGTAATAGTGGTCATCTCAAAATTCGGTATATAGTCTTTTAGGTAATAGTGGCCATCTCAAAATTCGGTATATAGTCTTTTAGGTAATAGTCATTTCAGAGACAGGTATATACTCTTTTAGGTAATAGCGGTCATTTCAGAATTCGGTAAATAATCTCTTAGGTAATAGTGGTCACTGCAAAATTTGGTATATGATATTTTAGGTAACAGTGGTCATTTCAGAATTCAGAATATAATCTCTTAGGTAATAGCAGTCATCTCAAAATTTGGTATATAGTCTTTAGGTAATAGCGGTCATCTCAAAATTCAGTATATAGTCTGTTAGGTAATAGTCATTTCAGAGACAGGTATATAATCTTTTAGGTAATAGTGGTCATTGCAGAATTCAGCATACATACATACATACATATATATATATATATATATACACATATATATTCTTTTAAGTAATAGCGGTCATTTCAGAGTCAGGTATATACTCTTTTAGGCAATAGCAGTCATTTCAGAATTCGGTATATAGTCTTTTAGGTAATAGTGGTCATCTCAAAATTCAGTATATAGTCTGTTAGGTAATAGTCATTTCAGAGACAGGTATATAATCTTTTAGGTAATAGTGGTCATTGTAGAATTCAGTATATATATATATTCTTTTAAGTAATAGCGGTCATTTCAGAGTCAGGTGTATATTCTTTTAGGTAATAGCAGTCATTTCAGAATTCGGTAAATAATCTCTTAGGTAATAGTGGTCATTGCAAAATTTGGTATATTATATTTTAGGTAACAGCGGTCATTTCAGAATTTGGTATATAATCTCTTAGGTAATAGCGGTTATCTCAGAATTCAGTATATACTCTTTTAGGTAATAGCAGTCATCTCAAAATTCGGTATATAGTCTGTTAGGTAATAGTCATTTCAGAGACAGGTATATAATCTTTTAGGTAATAGTGGTCATTGCAGAATTCAGTATATATATATATATATATATATATATATATATATATATATACTTTTAAGTATATATATATATATACTTTTAAGTAATAGCGGTCATTTCAGAGTCAGGTATATACTCTTTTAGGTAATAGCGGTCATTTCAGAATTCGGTAAATAATCTCTTAGGTAATAGTGGTCATTGCAGAATTTGGTATATCATATTTTAGGTAACAGCGGTCATTTCAGAATTTGGTATATAATCTCTTAGGTAATAGTGGTTATCTCAGAATTCAGTATATACTCTTTTAGGTAATAGCAGTCATCTCAAAATTCGGTATATAGTCTGTTAGGTAATTGTCATTTCAGAGACAGGTATATAATCTTTTAGGTAATAGTGGTCATTGCAAAATTCAGTATATATATATTCATTCTTTTAAGTAATAGCGGTCATTTCAGAGTCAGGTATATACTCTTTTAGGTAACAGTGGTCATTTCAGAATTTGGTATATAATCTTTTAGATAATAGTGGTCATTCCAGAATTCAGTATATAGTCTTTTAGCTCACAGCGGTCATTTCAGAGTCAGGTATATAATCTTTTAGGTAATAGCGATCATTTCAGAATTCGGTATATAGTCTTTTAGGTAATAGTGGTCATTCCAGAATTCAGTATATAGTCTTTTAGGTAATGTCGGTCATTTCAGAATTTGGTATATAGTCTTTCACGTAATATCTACAGCCTTTATTTTTCTAAGATGACAAGAATCATGGCCTAATTGAGTTTAGATAATAAGAAAATGCCTTGCTTTTAAAATAAAGAGTATACTTACCTCTCCGAGCTTTTCCAATTTGATGTAGGTTTCCATTTTCCCAAACCCAATTTCTGACTGAAAGCAAACAATTCGGAATTTAGCGCCTATTCTTAAAACTCTACTTCTTTATCTTCTAACTCTAACAAGTATGAAATTGTTGAACACTTGTCAAGTTCTAAAATGCATTTGATGTTAAAACATCAGAGTTTACAATTAAAATAGTCTTTACAAGAGCCGGCTGATTTTCTGCTAATGAACATTTAAACCTCCAGGACTTTTAAGTATCACCGGCGTTTAAACCCTAACGAGTCTGCAAAGTCTCCCCAAGAACTGTTCTCAGAGTTGTATGTGTTATATTATGATCACACATGTCATGCTAAAACCATACTACAACACTATTTAGTGTAGTTTCAGCAAACTAAAGCTTTTATTCACAGGTGGTATTACTGATGATTTAGTGGTTTTTTCTCCTATTTTTCTATATGTATATGGTATTTTTATGGAAAAAAATTTAGAAAACTCAAGTTTTAGAACCGTTCTATCTACCTTATGTATGACTCAGTATTAATGATGATGAAAAAGTTGGGTAAAATTACAACAGAAATACATTCCAAATACAATGGAAGCTTTAAATTTCAACTTAGAAAATGCAATAAACATTTAAGGATTATATAAGATACTGTCATTATAGAAGGTATCTGACCCATGACAGCTGGATTCTGGACTATTTTTTATGTAAAAGTTAAGTAAAAAGCTAATTACCAAGGTCATAGAAACTATATGAAAATTTTTTATACGTGGGTATCTTTAGAATTTAGATATTTTCATTTAAATGGCAGTGAGTTTTTCTTGTTCTTTTTTACAGAGAGAACAACACTACATTGAGAATAAATTCAAAGTAATATGAACAAAACAATAAGCACCTATATTCTAACAACAATTATCAACAATGGAAGGCAGATGGGAAAATGTTAAGTATAAGCTAAACTTTTTCCTCTCAGGAACAGTGACTTCTTAATTCACTCATCTTGTTATAGTGAACGAATTCTACCATACTCTGGGAACACTTGGTCCAGTAGTGATTATGACAAAAATATTGATGTCTGCTATAAGGACTATATAATGTACTGTCAACAAAATGAAAGCTATATAAATATTTTAGAAATTACTATAATACCAAGTACATATGGAATAAGATATAACAGATGTATCAGAAATTGATATTACAGAGTCGCTCTTTAGAGAACATTATTAGTATATACCTCACACACAAATACATGTTCATATGCACAAGTTTACAAACACACATGCACATTTAAATGTATATATACACACAAAGTAACTATAGTCAACAATAATTGTATATGTCAAATATCTAATATAAATATCCTCACAAAGAAATAAATAGTTGGTGATATATATGCTGCTTACTCTAATCAAAGCACTCTGTACACAAGTATTGAAATGACACCGTACCCCATAAATATGCAGAATATGCCAATTAAAAATAAACACATATCTAGAAGAGAAAGCGAATAGTAAATTGTAATTATTAAAGTTATGTTTGAACAAGTAGTTAGTCTATGAAAATAAACAGTATTACTGAGTTCCATCCACATAGTTAGTTAGGAAATTCAGACAGAATGTCTTACATGGGTGAAGTGGCTGTCAGATAGATTCTGGTTCAGAGAATCAGACACACAAGCCCAAGCCCCTCACAGAATTTTGAACTTAGTAGACTCAATGATTACATCCAAATAGCAGTTAATGAACTTTTAAGTGTAATTTTTAGAAAACTTAGCCTGCACATGCATCTGTTGAACATGACAGATTAACAACAGTCGGCAGCTTGTCAACACTCTCCTACAGAAATCATTCTGAGGACAAACGACAAAGCATATTTACTCCACATTTGCTCGGGACAACGCCAGGTGCTGAGCACAAGGAGAAGACAGGCGCCATCCCTGTTTTCCTGAGTTAACAATGTGCACTCAGTCTACCCTGGATTATTTTAGGGATAGAGAAAAGTAACAGGCATCATAGAGACTTAGAAATGGCTCTAGAAGCCTTACATTTTAAAACACTATCAAGACTCCATAACTTGGTCATTATATAAATAAAGATTTTTATGGTAATTCACTCTAAGAGCATAATTTATTTTGTGACTTCATTACTTCAAGAAATAACTTTTCACAGACTAAGCAAATCCCCGTTCAGGCAACCCTTACAACAAAGGCATACAAATATTAAAACATTATATATAAGATAAATTATAACTTATAGTAAGCCAACCTCTAACAGTGTAACTTGTAAGTTAGGTAGCAGGCACTATGGGAGCTTTTACTTTGTCTCTAGTAACATAAACAAAGCCATATAGGAATGGTGACGAAGCCGACATGACAGAGCCTAAGACCAAGCTTGGAGACCACGGACACGAGGATGATAAAGTCTAACACTCAGAAAGGATACTACAGTTATACAACTGTGCACCATACAATGAGAGCAGACTGTGACTACATACAACAAAACAGATGGGCTCAGACTTAACACTGAACAACATGAGGAAACTACAGAAGTACATTTGCATACGTACATGCATGCTGTGATTTTATAACAGAACAGCAGCTTTTAGACTTTTTAAAATATTACAGCAGCTTTATATAATATACAAACTTTTTGCATATTTGTATAAGCACATTTTATAACATATATTCATAATACATAAAGTTCAAAGATTGAGTGAGAGTATGTAGGAAACAGATTCAGGTATTGTAGAATAGGTTTGTAATCCCAGCCCTTAAGGAGGCTAAGCAAAGTGGTATGTCAGACCAGCCTGATTTACAGGTTAATTTCAGACTAGCAAAACCCTCTGTCAATGAAAATAAAGTATTAAATACTTCAGAAACAACGTGAACATGCTTATGAATAAGAAGGCTCAAATATAAAATCATAGTACGAAAAGAGTATAACTGAGACAGTATGACCATGTGTGTAAAACTACCTTTGTTATCCGAGGGCAGGAATTATGAGTAAGGTGAGGAATGAGGAGTATTAAGTAAAGAGAAAAGTAGCAGGAGAGTGTCTAAAGCATTCATTTATTCATCTGGCCACACAGGATGACAGCACCACAAACACACTGAGCTAAAGCCAGGTCTGGGCACTCTGCTGCGCCTCTAGCATTCCCACCCAGCTGCACATCTGGCATGCATGGTGCACATCCAGCCAGCAGATACATTCAAAAGTAAGATACAACTCAAGTGCTGTTCCAGTACACTCTTTAAGTATGAAGAATGACAAAATGTAGACAATAATGTGCTACAACTAAGTGAGTGATTTAAAATTTACATATAAAAATTAACTTCAGGGCTGGGGTACAACCAAATGGCAGAGTACTTGCCTGGTACGTGCAAACCTCTGGGTTTAAAAGTCATGAAAGGACAAAAAGGAGAGGAAGGAAGAAAAGAAAGGGAAGGAGCAAGGGAGAGAGAGGAGGAATGAAGGGAAAAGACTAAAGGACAAGGAGGAAGAGCAAGCAAGCCATCCTCACGGCACAGTCAAGGCCAAAAACTTACTAAGGAAGCTCTGCGGGACCTGCGGCTCATGGGCTGGTCAAAGGGTGGGCTGCTGATCTGCAGCTTCTCCAGGTAGCCATCAGGTATCCTGATGTCTGCAGGCAGCGACAGCCGCTTATTCAAGTCCTATGCAGATAAGGGAGCAGGGCATTAGACTTGGGAAGATGAGGGCCCAGGCACATTATTCCTTTTTTTTTTTTTTTAAGATTTATTTACTTATTTTATGCATATGAGTACACTGTTGCTCTCTTCAGACACGCCAGAAGAGGGCATCACATCCCATTACAGGTGGTTGTGAGCCACCATGTGGTTGCTGAGAATTGAACACAGGACCCCTGGAAGAGCAGTCAGTGCTCTTAACCGCTGAGCCATCTCTCCAGCCCCCCACATTATTCTTTAGTGATAAACCACTGAAGCTGGCTTGCAGTTCCAAAGTTACTTAAGGCAAGAATACTTATCATAATCAAAGGCAGACGATATGGTTTGATATAAATAGTTTAAAAAGACGCAACCGTTTCTTTACCAAATTCAAGTGGAACTTTACTTTGAAATTCTTCTCCATGCAGACATAAGCAGTCTGCAACAGGGTGGGTGTGATCTCTTACAGAACTGGAAGACAGTCTGCAGAGTCAGTTCTCTCCTTCCACCACACGGGCTCCAGAGACTGAGCTCAGATTGCCAGGCTTGCTGGCAAGTGCTGAACCATCTCTCTAGCCCCCTAAAATTTTATCTTAAAGCATGTTTAATATCTTTGCAGAAAGCTTTTAACTTACAGGGTATGCTGAAATAGTAATAGTCATAACAAAACTTCTGTCCATAAAACTGTGACAGACATCTTTAAAGAAATGAATTGCTTGGGTTGTTTTCAGTATTTCTTTATGTGCATGAATTTTTTTGTCAACTTGTGTATATGTGAGCCATTTCTGTTCAGCACCCTCAGAGGTCAGAGGGGAGCGTCAGGGCCCCTGGACCCACTGAGAACGGAACCTGGGCTCTTCTGCAGGAGCAATGATGCTCTGAACTGCTAAGCCATCTCTCCAGTCCCCAGTTCTTCTTTTATATTTATGATAAATGTATCATATGAATATATAGATACAATGTACCATAAAGGAGAAACTAGCCAAGTAAGAAAACAAGCTAGTTCTAGTTCATTTATACCCCTTAAAGCATCCATATATAAACTATATGAAGTGCTCAGATGAGCACCGTAAAGGTGTGATTAAGAAAAGGTTTTCTAGCCGGGCAGTGGTGGCACACACCTTTAATCCCAGCACTTGGGAGGCAGAGGCAGGTGGATTTCTGAGTTCGAGGCCAGCCTGGTCTACAGAGTGAGTTCCAGGACAGCCAGGGCTACACAGAGAAACCCTGTCTCAAAAAACAAAAAAAAAGGAAAGGTTTTCTGCAGAATGTGAACTGTAATTAATGTATACTTGCCTTGGGATAATTAGGGAAAAAAAAAACAACAACATTCAGACCACAGCTCACCAAGGCAAAGAAACAGCTCTTGTGTGAGTTCCATTTGCCTTCATGATGCTTCAAACAAGCATTGCATGTTCCTTTACAAACACAAATATTCACACAATGGTTGCGTTTCCACTTTCTTAACTGGTTACCTCCATTGAGATCCGTCTATGTATACGATTTCTGAGGCAAACACCTGTAGGTGACTGGACTTCATCAGATGATGTCCCAGAAGCTTGGTCACTCTCACCATCTGATCCCATCTTCAGATTTTCATGAACAATATCTATATCAGAAAAGGAGGCACTGTTTACCTTTAAAGGTCAGATCTTACTAAACAGTACACTTCATTATCATTACAAGTAAAATAGAGATATCAACAAACACAAATCACAGTGTTGAAAGTCGTCTATGCTCGAGATCCACAGGCATGTAAGCAGTTACCAGATCAGAACATAAATGCCTTACCAGAAAGATAAATCTCAGGCCAGCTGTGCTGGTTGTTTTGGGTCAACCTGACACAAGCTAGAGTCATCTGAGAAGAAGGAAAAGTCAACTGAGAAAACGACACCATCAGACTGCCTACAGGCAAGCTTGTGGGAATTTTCTCCATTAATGATTGACATGAAAGAACCCAGCTATTATGGGTCCTTATTTGTATAAGAAAGCAGGCTGAGCAAGCCAGTAAGTAAGGTTCCTCTCCATGGTCTCTGCCTCAGTTCCTGGCTCCAGGTTCCTGCCCTGCTTGAGTTCCTGCCCAAGTTTCCCTCAAAGACGTACTGTGACAAAGATGTGTAAGCCAAGGGGTTTCTCCCCAAGTTGATTATGTTGTTCCTTACAGCAATAGAAAGCAAACTAATAGAAAAATCAGCACCAGCATTGTGGGCTACTGTTGTGACAGACCTGACTGTGTTGTTTTGGGAAAAGATTGTAGCAATGCTTGAAACTTTTGAGCTGGAAGTGCCATTAGTGCTGGCAGCTTAACAGGCTGCTCAGTGGAAACATGCTGGAGGTAAGATGCTGGGAGCAACACAGATGGTGGAGGCCTGGCTCATGCAGGGCCGGAAGGAAGCAGACACTCTATCAGGCTTCTCTTAGACTCTGATGGACAGTCTGTGGCTTCTGGTCAGCTGAGAGTGAAAGGCAGCTGTGACTATGAAGAGACCTCAGCTCCACTGAGGTGAGATCTTCTGGGAAGCATTTCCTCAGGGTCACCACAATAAGCTGTGGACCAGAGGGAGCCAAAGCTTCGTCTCAAGCTGGCACCCAGTCTCGGTGATGTGTAAACGTCTCCCATGTGTTACTGGTTTGGGCAGCATGAAAGCTGCAGGATTGAAGGCGTAGCTGAGGCTTGGCACTCTAAGAGGCCAGGAGAGCCCACTGGTGGATGTGTCCCCTCAGCTGTGGTGTAGACCCCAGGATTGAAGGACTCCTGCAGAGATGCTGAGGCTCGGCACAATGTGAGTCCCTGAAGAGCAGCTAGCTGATGCCCTGCTGACTGTACAGCCAAGTTACAGTGGAGACTCCGAAATACTGGACAGTCCAGCACTGCGGGAAAACCACTAAGGATGGCATGTGTGGAACAGTATCAACCTGAGCCTGTGACATTAGCTGCTTATGCTGTGGACTGCACCAAAGGAAAGGTGGAGCCACTGGCGACCATGGGAGCCCAAGGACTGAGAGTGAATGAGTCCCAGAGGCTGAACATTTAGCTATGAGCTTTGATTTACACTGTTAGAGGATGGATTTCCTCTGATCTTATTGGAACTGTGCCATGCCTTTTCCCTCTTGGGACAAGAACTGTTTAACTTAAAAAAAAATTTTTTTACAGAAGCTCAAATTGAGAGACTTTGGAGTTTTAAGATACTTTAAAGACTGAATTTTTAAAAGGTGTTTGAATAGTTTTTAAAACTATGGAACTTTTAAAGATATATTATGTTTTAGAGTTACATAATAGTTATATTAGTATGCTTTCTTGGGGAAAACACTAAAGGAAAGGTTAGGGTTTAATAATGATGTGTCTGTCAAGGTGACAAGGGGTTAACTGTACTGATTAGTTTTTTGCCAACTTGACTCAAGTTAGAGTCACCTGGGAAAGTCAGTTGAGAAAATGACTCTAGCAGACTGCTCTGTAGGCAAAACATGTGTTGACCTTTTTTGGTTAATAATTGCTATGTGAGGACCCAACCGACTGTGGATGGTACCATTCCAGGCGGCCCTCAGCTGTATGAGAAAGCAAGCTGAGCAAGCCATGTGTAGCAAGGAAGGAAGCAGCGTCTGCCATGGTCTCTGCTTCAGTTGCTGTCTCCAGGTTCCTCCCTTGTTTTTCCTCCCTTCGTTTCCCCTTCAATGATGGACTGTGACAGGAATGTTTAAGTCAAAAAACAAGAACAAAAGAAAAAGAAAAAAATACCCTCTCAACAAATTGCTTTTGATCATGGTGTTTCTCATAGCAATACAGAGCAAACTATGGTATCAGCACTGTGGCACAAGCACTAGGGAGAGAGAGGCAGGAAAAGACATCTCTCCACATTTTCAAAGTATGAAAAATTCTATAAGGAAAGTAATTCAAGATATTGCCAAGAATTGAATAAAATTACAGACTTGACAGAGTTCTTGAAATTACTGTAACTTTGCCTATTTTCCAGATTCCAGGAGATAGAGACTTTAAAAATTAACCTACTTTTAGACCATGTAGCTTAGGCACACAGCTGGACTAGAAACCTGGTCTTTTGCTTCTTATGACTATTCTCTCATTAGATGTGTCAACAAGAAAATAGAGCTAACTCATAGAACAGTCTTTAAAATATTTACAAATCTGCTACCCACCAGTAGAAAGCCAGACGTGGTGGCACACCTGTAACTCTGGAACTAAGGCAGCAGGATGGAGCAGAGGCCAGCAAGAAGCTGTCTGGAGTTCCAAGCACTACTTGCTGAGTGTCTACTACAAAGCTAAGTTTGTGCTCTCTAACGTATCACAACCCTGCTGAGAGCCAGTGCACAAGTTCAAGACCTGCCTGGACAAACTGGGAACGCCTTGTAAGCTCAGTGACTCAGCACTTCTGAAGCAAGCCTTAATGAGGCAGCGGGTTTAGTTCCCCAGAACTAACAAGCAACCAGTAAGCAAACAGAACCGACCAGTCCTGCCCTACAAGGATGCCAAGCAAAGGTATCGTCCCAGATAGGAATAAACACTGAGTTCCACTGGACTCAGCCAGGAGAGCAGCCAGGGTAACAAGCACAGCTGTTTCTGCCTCCTTCCGAATACAGCGAGGTGAGAAAGTGAAGGCCCATGTCAGAGCTTCACTGTCTCCTTAGTGGGACAAAGGGCTTCGATGAAACGTGAAGTGTATCAGGATGCTTGCTTAGTCAAGCTTCTGCCACTTGCATGATGCACTGATAAATTTGATCAACATTACTAACGTCTTTAGTGTTCCTTTCTTAACTCGAGACCAAGAATCTCAAGAACAGATGCTTTTACGTTGCTCCTGAACTAAAAATGTTTCTTGCATTTTAAAAGGCTTACTACACACAGAAAAAGAATATGCAACAGACTCCAGTCCATAAAACCTAAAACATAACTCACTCTTGACTACACAGCCAACAAAATTACAAGCCAAGACCTGATTTCTTAAACATAAATACTCCCTCATGACTGACTTCAAATTATTGGCACAGTATTACTGGACAGGTGACACTGTCCAGAAAAATGCAATGGCACATTATTACACAGTGTTATCACTATTGACACATGATGCAAATAACATTACCTCAGAGAATAGATGACCGGGACAGGAAACCAACTGGAGGTAAGGACTCTGGAGTACTCATTAACTTTGGTTTTTACTTTAGCTTAACTCTAAACCTGTACAATATAAACTATAACAGTAGCTATGTTTAATAACCGACTGTAACCCACATCTCTCATGAACCAGCTTAAGACGACTCCAGCGCACCATTCTCTGTGCTGTGCCAGCAGGGATATCGGCACATTTCTCACAGATGAAGCCACACTGTAGAGAGGCTCACAGTCTTAAAATTAGGGAAAAGAACCAGGAAGTAGCCTACTGTGGCAATAAATAAAGGAAACAGAGGGATACAATATTCAGGAACTGTAGTAAATAGTCTATCTAATGGGACAATCAAACATCTATATTTAAAATGACTTCTAAATCAAAACATAATATACCACTACCAAAAAAGACATAAAATACATAAAAACTTGCAGGTATCTTTTCTGGATATTTCAAAAGCACATAATGGCAAAAGAATAAGCAGTCAGGTGATAATCTACTTCTTGTACTGCCAATATGCAGTAATTAACTGAAAAGCTACTGAAGCAGCACCCACTCTGCATGAACAGACAAGCAAACGTCATTCTCTGCGGTGTTAGCAGCCCTCATCTTTCTGCTACCCTTCCAGTCCTCACCTGGTCTCTACATGACTAGAGGAAATCTGACAATGACAGAGGCTGGCTTTGTTCATACAATGACACTCAGTGCACATGTCCTAGAAGCAGACTGTTAAACACAACAGAGCAATAAGCACATTACCTAGTCTGCTTCCATTCCTGGGCATTGCCATGAAGGAACCAAGGCTTCCTCCAATAACACTGTGGGGTCTCCGCAACGGGGGCTTCTTGAAGGAGCCTGTGTACTGATGGAGGAAGGAATGCACGCTGTGAGACGTGGGCGGCCTGCCATTCTTCACAATGGGCTCTGTGGTTCACGGCATCCAAGAATCATTCCATAGCCGTCCCAAGAGTCAGGATCACAAGAGAAGGGTTAAGAAAACAGAACAAAACACAAGGCTGTAACAGAGATCATTTACATGTAAGCTCACTTCTTTGGCGATTTCATTCAAAGTGCAATAGTTAGAACGGATTTCTATGAACACACATTTATAGAAAATACCTTAACAACTTAGGTTGGTCCAATGACCAAAACTGGTTAACAGTTACTAATATGCCCCACCAGGTATCCTGTCAAATTACTCTAATCTTAAATTTATTTGCAAACCAGGCCTCTATGTGCTGACTGACCATGACTACCATGTGTCACACACAGGGTTAAATATGCTGTAGAATATAACACATGTAATTCTTAGCAAAAGGCATCTAATCTATACCTCTATTACTAGACATTCAGAGCAGCATGTCAATTAGTGAATAAGACAGAAAAACTTAAGTGTATCTCAGTATGGAAGCTAAGATTATCACTTCAAATATGGTATTCTGTTATATAAAGAATCTTTAAATAAGCAAAGACCCATTGCCAAGCAGAAACATCTTACAGTATAATACTTACTGATCGGTTAGCTATAGATGAGGAAGAATCTTAGCAGGGCTTTGCTTGAACACCTACTCTGATTTTATTGAGAATATCCCTAAAAATGAAACTGCTGGTCTATATGCTAATTCTATGTTCAACTTTTAGAGACAAAGAAATAAATCAATTTTGACGATTTTAAATAATTTTGACAATTTAAAGAGACTAAAGACTCAGGGCTGGGACTATGGCTCAGTGATACAGTGCTGGCCTAGCATGTGTGAGCCCCCACATCAAAGTCTCGAGCTACAAAAACTAACTAACTAACTAAATACATTAATTAATTAATTAATTAATTAATTAAAGACATAATTTTTGAGTTATCTCTCATAGAAGACACTTTAGGAATACTTTCTTATTCTTCCATTTATAAATTTTCAATATATATTTAAGTATAGCTGTTCCAAGTTAGGGCCAATATGTGTAAAGTGGCCAAGATTAACAATTTTAAGCTTACTTTTACATTCTCACCACCAATTCAGAACATAAAATTCAAGATTCTTCCTTTCTGGATTTGATCCATCAGACACCGTGCACACATCACAGCTGCACAATGTACTGTAAATTACAATTACAGCACAACATTTCTAACTAACTTTAGCCTTCAAGGTGGGATACAGTTATTAAAATTACAAAAGTCTCTCAAATTCTAGTTGGGGGGATAGTACCTTAGATAAAAGTACCATGCCCATTTAGTTTTTCTAAGATATTTACAATCCTGCAAGTGTGTACGTCTCCATTTTGTTATTGTATACATGTCTATATAGTATGCAAGTATAACAGAGCTCTTGATCGAACTAGAGACAGATCAAAAATTGGTCTGAGGCAGTTTACTCAGAGAAATTACAAACTATTTCACTTATTAAGCTAGAATGTTCACTGTTTCAAACTAGACAAATCGCTCTTGCTTTATAAGTTGATTACGTTACGTGTAACATTTTTAAATAGCACACTCTACATACATTCTTATTTTTGTTTTTTGTTTTTGGTTTTGGTTTTTTTTTTTTGTTTTTTCGAGACAGGGTTTCCCTGTGTAGCCCTGGCTGTCCTGGAGCTCACTCTTCTGCATACATTCTTGCAGAGTACTTTGACACAGACTCTATCTCTGTGTGCAACCTAGCTTATGTAGTTCTTATGCTAAAAACAAAATGGGTAAAACAAACAAACTCTCCAAGGGGGAAACTGTGTTCAGTACAGCTAGTAGGCATTAACATGATTTAAAAAAAAAAAAAAGACTTAAAATTCCTGTGAAAATAATTGATGAAACCCACATTACACAAAGAGAATGAGCATCAACTGACTATGGTAGTTAAGGTCTGTCTGTGTACAACTACAGGTCTCTCTGATGAGGAAGACAGTGCTCTTAAGTCTTTCTTTTTTAAGGTCTGTCACAAATAGACAGCTTACACTATTTTCAAAATAGTGGATATTTTTAACATCTCACCATGTGTTATAAACTAACCATGTTTTAAGATAATTACCAAAATATTCCAGAAAACATCCAATTAGAACTAAATTGTTAATTAGTTCTAAAATGTCAGTGTATCATCCATTACTCAGTTTTAATAAAAACGTTTGTCTGGTAATCAAATACTCAGAGGAATGTGCTCCAAAAACCACCTACCATGGTGGACACCGTGCCTCTTTTATCTCTAAACATCACTGGCAAACATGTTGGTCAGAATTTCTAGCACAAGAATAAGCAAGCTGGAGTCAGCCATTATTGCCACCAAGAATTCAATGGGAATCTGAGAATAGCAGGGTTCTGCTCCATGTATCGAGCAGATTCTCTTAGAAGAGGATTAAATATTACAAAATCATCTTCAAGACTTGAGACAAATATAAATTTTGCCCTGCATATAGAATGATAACCAAATATTGTCTTGAATTTCTTACTGAGCTCATTTTTCTCTGCTCTTGTCAAAACCCAGACCATCAAGGAAAACATTACAAAACCAAGATAGACCACGAGAACAGACGCAAGGCCACCTTGGCTCTGCCAACAAGATGGACAGTGTTCAGCAAACAATGATGTCTGAGGAAGAAAGGCAAGGTCTATGAAACCTGCGTAGGATAAACTGACTTCCCCCCACTGTGGGTGAAGCAGTACTACAGTGCCTTAGGGCATCCACGGTCCCAGACCATGACTGCTAACCTGCACAACCATGCGTCTCTCACACCACAAGCCTTCCCCTGCAATGAAGCAAGCGAGCACGCGTTGACCACCACCAGAGATCTCGAACCAGATTTTTAAGCTCAGACAAGGGAGCTCCGCAGACACTGAAAACCATGGCTTATTATTGGCTGTTTTTATCTCCTTCCTGATCACTAGGACATTCCTAGGTTTATTTTGGCTTTGAGTATATAACAGTGTTCTAAAAACATTTACCAGTTTACATTTTAGTTCAATTTAATAACCTCTTTAAATTGTTACATTAAAATTTGTACACTACTACTTTGTATTGTAAAAAGAACTGTCAAATGAAAGATAATGGCTTTGTCTCCATCATAGGAGTTCTCAGTACAATGGACATACTATGGTACATAAAATAAGAAAACAACCAACTCCCTCATCTGATGATCCTTGTAATCTATAAAGTCAGTCAATACAGATCTAGAATGCTGTTAGCCTATATATAATAAAGCCACAAACAGGAATCTTACAACCTTACTATCCTGTATTAACTCAGGATATTTAATACAAATATTTAAATGATAATTTACCAATAGTTACTTAACAACTGGTATAAATTTATAGCATGAGAACCGGAGAACTAGTAAAAACATAAAGGCACTCCTGGGAGTAGGTGACCAAGTATGCTGCAGGCTGGGAGGAGACCAGGACATGCCATCAGCCAAGCACATTCAGGTCAGTCTCCTGTTTCCAAGTAACCACAGATAAACAAAACTGCCATGGTCAGCATATCTGCAGAGGAGCCTTGAGTGTATTGGTAAGGTAACTGAGTCTCCCCCAGCTACTTACCGTTGTCCTTGCTACTGCTCTCCTCTATGGTCATCTGCTCAGCCAGCTCTGACAGCGACTCATCAATCGTCTGGCTTCCCCTGAGCGTGAGGGACAGTCTCCTCTTAAACTTTTTCATCCTATCAGTTGGATGTGGTTTGAAAAATTCTGAAGGTAAAGGACAAACAAACAAACAAAAAACATTAGTTTTAAATATTTTATTGCTGAAGAAAAATATCACTCTAGGTTTAGAGTTTACCTTCAAAATAGGAATTAAGGGATTCTCATTTCCAGCAAACATCACAGAATCTAAACTTTTTGCTTAAAAAGATATAGTCTAATTAATGCTCTATTTAGTTGTCATCAACAGAGGGTCACACTTTTTATGGAATTCAACAGTGAGCCCTTAAGAACGACGAGATCAGAAGGGATGAAAGTCCCTGGACCATGCCCCCTGCAAACTCTGAGAGCGACTGTTACTCTGACTTGGTCCAGGCACAGGTCTCAACCACCATCCAGAACCAGTCAGATCCGTGGCCTATCCCATTCTCACGGTAGGAAAATGCTCAAAGACCTTCCCTCAGCGAACCATCAAATACCAAGCAAAAGAACTAAAGACTCAGAGGTGAGACTAATATTAGCTTTTTCTTTCAATTCAAAACATTTCTGAAATCAGGATGCATGTTACAACTTATACGACGTCAAATGCTACTGGCAGTATTTTCCCTGTCATTGGAGCCTTACTAACTGAAAAACAAGGCAACTGCCCCCCTAAGAAACTCGGTCATTTACCTTAGTGTCTGCTCTTTATGACCTACCTACATGTAATAAGCAAACTGACCAGAGCACCTTGCAAACTATCCTAAATAAAAACAAGGGCCTTAACCCGAGGCTAAAATAAACCCAGCTGTGGTTGTTCTCCGTCTGTGTTTTGCTCAATTTCTCATCCTAACGGTTTACCCTAGGTTTGCTCAACAAGTGACTCATAGAAAGGTTTTGTTGCTCAAAGTCTGGAGAACACAAATACAAACTTAGAACTGATAACTTAGTATCTGATCACTACCCAGTAGGCATTTACTGTAATTTAAAAACCATCACCATAATAAAACACGAAGCAACACACATTTAAAGTCAAGTATTACAACTACAATCTAATACAGTTTCTCTTTATCTCCACACTCCAGTCTTAAGACACACGGCTTAGGGAGTCTAAAGAGCAACCGTGGCATAGCTTGGGATGAGTCTGTGCTGAGTGTCTATGAACTTACGGTCCAGTTTACCGTCCATCCTTCTCAGCTGTGTCCAGCCCGTGACTCCACCCACCCGCTTGCTGTGCTGCTCATTTTTTCAGTTATAGAACCCCCTTTTGATTCTTTTCTATAGATTCCAGTTCTCTGGTGAAATTCTCAGCTTCAGCGTCTATTTTCATGAACATACTCATCACCGTATTTTAAAGTTCCTGTCTCTAACCCCACCGTCTGTCTAACCTATTGACCTGTTTCTGCGGCTGACGTTTTTCTCTTCTTGCTGTGTGGGTAGCAGTATTTTACTGACTGTCAGACACTACGTGAATGACGAGGTGAAGCTGGAGGAATGCAGAGGTTCCAGATGTGGCTATCTTCCTCTACAGAGGCTTTACTTATTCCCCTAACTGGATATCCAAGCAGAAGCAGGTCAGCAGTAGAGCACAATCCAATGAAGGACAGAGACTGCTGGGGACTGAGCTCAGACACTGAGAGTTGCACTCACTCCCACATTACTGTCCCTTCTACGGTAAGGTCCTTCAAGGGACTCCAACTGTAAATCTAACGCAGAATAACAGCAGCGGAAGCTGTTAAGTAAAATAGGTAATGATTACATATATAAATATGTAAAATATTAAAAATAAAATATACAAAAATAAAGACAGGGCAGTTGAGGCTCTGCACTGTCCCTAGTTGCTTTTCGTTTTTAAGCCCTGTTCAGCTTCATCCTCCCACAGAGAACAGTTTAAAGGTTGTTAACTAACTTACCAACACCAGAAATACAGCGTCTCCCTCCCTGCCCTCCTGAATCTCAAGTTTGGACAGGCTTATATACTTCCAAAATTGTCTCAAGCCCCCACCCCCACCTCCCAGCATTCCTAGTAGTTTCAGCAGGACTTCAGTTCACTTAGTTATTCCATCATAGGCAAAATGGAGGCTTTGGTGTGCGTTAGCCAAGGCAGTATAAGATGTCAATGGGAAGCAGCCCAGTATGCTAAACTCAATCCCAAAGAAACATGCTAACTGTAAGACATGGCCTAAATGTGACAACTGTAGACACATCCTAAACATGCCAACTGCAGACACATCCTAAACGTGCCAGCTGTAGACACATCCTAAATGTCATGTACCTGTCATCCTAAAAGTATCAGCTTCACTTCTGTAGCTGCACCTTTCGAATAGCTCTACCCCGACAGTAACTAATTCAGGACATCTGCTTCTACGTCTTATTTAAGGTAAAATACACTACTTCCAACTACCGTTTTGTTTCTCTATAGTCTTAGCAGCTGGGAGGTTGGCAGATGCTAGGCCCTGGACAGGATGGGCCTCACAGATAGACTGGAGCTACAGAGTGAGGCCTTCTCAGAAGACAAATGACAGGAACAAGAACAACAAAAGAGCCAGCATTACAGAAGCCCTTCTTTCTAAGGTTAAAGCAGTGCCAGACCCAGCAGAGGAATAACTAAGCAGGCTTGGGTACTACATCAACCCTACATTGTCTGCAGAGAACCTCATCTGTGAGAGAAAATCTGTAAGCCCTTAGAATACTGCATGTGTGATGAGTGTTTCTATATACTTGAGACTAAGTCACAACAGGAAATCATTTCAGTGCTGAAGATCAAACCCAGTACCTCATGCATGCTAGGCACCACTCAAAGCCAACCCTCAAGCCAGATCAAATGCCTATCAATATTTCAGCCACCATGTCTCTAATGTAGTCATATGGTCCCTTGTGTCTGTCCAACTATATAGTGTCATTGTGGAACCCTGACACAACATTTTTTCAAGTTTACTGGTCACAGATCTTGCCTATTGTTCTAGAATGACAAAGAAGTATAAAATAATAACACATAACATAGATCAACTATATATAGCTGCTACATTTTAATATAGTACTGAGTTTGGCTACCCAAAATATAGGCCGATGTGGCTAATGAGCACCTCCAAAGTGGTTAGTCCAAATGGAGTTATGCTGCAAATGCAAAATATAAATTTGGCAAGAAAACAAGGTTGTAAAAATATCTTCATAACTGTAGACAAAATCATAAAAACAAACAAACAAGCAAACAAAACTAAAAGTTCCAAGGCCTGGGGGAAGGATGGAAAGTGGGAAATTATTAATACGGGTGTCCTGTTTTTCAAGAAAAGGAACTTTAGAGATAGAAAACAAGCTAACACAGAGCATTAAATACACCTTGGTGGGCTTAAGTAGATCCATGAGAGGGCGCACATAACTTCTTACTGTAGTGCATTTGAGTAATAAGACACAACAGGGAAGGATCCACTTACCCATAATCTACGCTAGTACAATTTAGTATTTATTTTGTCAAACAACGAAGGAAATTCTAGCAAGCAAAATAAAAAGCTGAGCACAAGGGACATTTGGGACCCTGTCACACAAGTACACACATGAATACCAGGATCCTAAAAATTCTAGAAGGACAGCAAAACTGGAGACAAATACATTTTAAAAAATTAATGTTGACCTCAAACTTCCCAATTCCAACGACAAAGACGTGAATATCCAAAGCCTAGAAAGAATACAAAGAGACCACCACACTGGGACACTTCTTTACTAAAAATATAGAAATCCCACAGAAAGAAATCCTGAAGCAGTCAGAATGAAGCTACTTAATCTACACAAAGGTTTCTCAACATGATAAAAGGCTGGTGATATATTAGAAATTAAGAGGACAGGAACAGCATATTTATATATTAGAAAGAAAAAGAAAATGTTAACCAAGAATACTATATTCCACATAACTATACTTTGGAAATTAGAGAGAGATTAAGGCATTTGCTCCCAACAGAACTGCCTAACCAAAACACACACACACACACACACACACACACACACACACACACACACACACACACACTAGAGTGGAAGGAAGGCTTCCAGGGCAAAGTAAAAGGAAAATTACAATAAACTGAAAATGTCAACAGCCAACTTACAACTGTTAGAAAAGCACACGAAAAGAGACAGAACTTGGAAACGCTGCACATTTAATAGACATGACCTGACAGGCGTGTGCAGGATTCTTCATCAACTACCGTGCACACTAACTCTTCCCAAGGGTTCACACAACGCACTGCAGACCAGACCTCAAGACCACAAAACAGACTGAAAACATGGCTTTCCTTTTTTAGTATCAGATCCAGGGATATGTATATACATGCGAGGCAGGGGCTCTACTCCTGAGATACAGTCCTGGCAGGTGTGTGTGTGTGTGTGTGTGTGTGTATCTTCTTCTGAATTTAGTAAAATGAAACTAGGTATCAAACAAGGAAAATTTACAAATATGTAAAAACAAAACAATCCTAAGTAATACACTACAGAACTCACAACTGACCACAGAATACACCTTAAAACCAATGAAAACACTAACACAATACACCCAAACTTACAGTGTAGAGCTAAGCATCAAGAAAACTTCTAGCTGCACTGTCTACATCAAAAGCAAACCTCAAATTAGTATCCAAATGGGACACTTTATGGAATTAGAAAGCAAAGATCCAATTAAAGTGGAAACTAACTAGTAGAGGGCCACAGTAAGAGCAGAGCGGAGACACCACAGAACAGAACTGGGTTCTTTGAAAATGTTACACTGACTTAGAAAACACACCAGTGAGAGAGTGAGATGGCTCATGTCCATAGGGGACCTGCTGCCGAGACAAGGGATTGATTTTATCCCCAGACACACACAGGGAAGGAAAGAAGAGACCCTCAGGGTCGCCCTTACCTCCACACACAAGTTCAAGTGCCACATACAAATATATAAACACAATTTAAAAATGAGGGTATTAGTACTGATTTCAATCAACAAGAACATAAAATTCTATGAATTATGGACCAGAGAGTAACCTAATAAAATGAACAAATATTCCAGAAATATCCACTTACTCTTGAAAAAGTACAATTTAAGTAGATCTCTAACATCCAAGAACAAATTAATACAATGAAGAAAAGTCCAGGACAAGATATATTTATTGGTGAGACATTCTCTCTCAAAAAGCAAGCTAGATGGCTCCACCCATGCCCACACATGTGCATGTACAGCACACACACACACACATACACTCACACATAAAAAGGAAACAGTTATACAGTAATTTAAATAGTATTAAAAAGATAAATCCTTACGAGTTATGCAATGAGATAACACATATGCTAAAAACTAAAAAAATACTGTTGAATAAAGCTCAATAAGATATATGTAAATGAAAATACAACCCATTTTCATGGACTAGAAGACAAATCAATTAAAACTATGGCTCAAGGAGGATCTACATATTCAATATGGTCCCAATCAAAAGTCCAGTGGTGTTTTTTCAAAAACAGAACATACCCTAAAATTTATATGGCATTCCAAGGGCCCTGGATAATTGTAATGCTCTAAAAGTATTAGAAAATTAGAGGGCTATTCTTGTTACTACAAAGTGGTGAAACACTGCAGTAATCAAACACTGTAATACTTGCATCAGAGGAAACACATACACCTAAGCCGTAGAACTAAGAGCCCAAACCAACCATCAAGACAAGTCTTTCCAACAACTGTGCTGGGAAAACTAGTCACTCTCATGGAATTCGGGGAGGTTGGACCCTTATGCCACATGCGAGAGTTACCTCAAAATAGACAAAAGAAAATAGGTGTATCTAAACCCCAGCATTAAAACCATGTAACAAAAACCAAAAATGTCTTGGGGCTGGTGAGATGGTTCAGCTGGTAAGGGCACTTGCCACCAAGCCAAGCTTGATGACCTGAATTTGATCTCCAGAGACCACGTGATAAAAGAAAAGAACTAAGTCCAGCAAGTTGTCCTTTGACCTTCACACGTGTACCAGGCCATGGGTCCCCACAGCCCAGGGCCCAAAGGCCTTCAAACATTACAAGCTAGTGCCAATGTTCTTGCTTATCCTCCAAGTCTTGAGATAAGACCAAATTGCTGAAGACACCAACCATATGGAGAAAGCAAGCTGGTGCCGTCCTGGAAGCATCATCTTTTCTGGCTAGTTTCACAGTCATCAGCATTGCCCGGTGGACTGAACTGTGTGGATTACAATAACAACCAGCCTGGCAAGACGTGCATGAATCCAATCCTGGCATGAATATCCTAGGAGTAACCAGCCACTCAGCTTGGATTTAAGGCCTGCTCCACAACATGAAACCCATACCTGGCCAAGAATCTGTGGCTAGAACGACCATAGACTCTGGGAGGGAATCTACTACTACTATTCTGCTAAGGGGACACAGTATTACATCAACTCCCAATGACCTATCATTATAGACATTGATTGAAGCATGTCATCAGAGAAGCCTGTTTTCAGTACATGTCCACAAGCAGCAGGGTAAGTAAGTAAGTTATAGGGAGTAAGAGACTAGAGACTGCAGACGTCCAGTCCTGAAGAACATCCATCCTCCCCTCCCCTTCCCTTCCCTCCCCTCCCCTCCCCTCCCCTCCCCTCCCCTCCCCTCCCCTCCCCTCCCCTCCCCTCCCCTCCCCTCCCCTCCCCTCCCCTCCCCTCCCCTCCGCAGTCACTGTGGGAAAGGGAGCAGAAAGAGCAGTAAGAGGCAGGAGAGGTAGATGACTAGAAGGAAAGTGTCTTCTGAACACAGCGGAGCAGCTATGCATATGGTACCGATGACTGAGACGCCATACACAAAACCCGTGTGAGCCTAAAACAGACCAAGATCCAGTGGGGAGAGGGAAGCAGAACACAGGTCTGCCCCTAGTCAAGGGTAAGTCTTAGCTCCTGGGAGAAGGGTCAGTTTTCTCTAAAAGCATAGCCCCCAGTAAGTTCAATAAACCACAACCCCAAATCCTCAGAACTTAAAAAGATAATGTTTTTAGTTCTACAAGAAGTTTATTATTTTCTTTAAGCAAATTTTCAAATATATTGTTTACTAGTCAATAGGTTAAAATTTAAATATAATTAAAATCTGACTTTAAAATCTTCAAATTTAAGATACGTTCTCATGATGATTAATCAATTGGTTGACAGTAAGTCTCCACAAAGGAGATTCTGTTTTAAACAGCTGCTTAGTTTCAGTGAATTCAGAGAATAATCTAGAAAAGTCATCTGATGCTTTTGATCATCATCATCATCTCACCTGACAGAACCAAAAGAGTGATTGTAACTATTTAAGGGGGTGCCCTACCCTGATACACAGATAGAAACAAAAGAAAAAATGGACAGAGAACAGTGGAACATCATTTATAAATGAAACAAATTTTCCATTTAATAATGTACTCCGGCTACACCTATTTTGCCAAATCCTCTTTGACTCTGAAAAAAAAAAAAAGTGACTTTAGGAGCTGGAGAGGTAGCTCAATAGTTAGGAGCACAGGCTACACTTCCAGAGGACCCGAGTTCAATTCCCACCCAGCACCCACATGGCTGCCGATCACAACCATTCAAGGGTACTAGGCACACCTATAGTACACAGATATACGTGCAGAAAGAACACCAGTACATGTTTAAAAAAAATTAACTTTTAAAATGTTATTTTAAAATCATAAAACCAGGAGTTTCCTGAAAGATAAAGAATCATTTTAAAATACTTGTTCTCATGACTACGTCCTATAGTTTAAAATCAGTCACCACGTACAGTGCATGGTGAAACACTACTGTCTGATAAAACGTAAATTCCTCCGCCATAACTCAAAGATACAGCTCCCCTCCTTTTCCTTGGTACTGAGGATCAAATGCACTCCACTGCTGATTAACTACTATAACTTCAAGATCGGGAAACCACTTGGGTATGTGTGGGGCGGGGGTGGGGGGTGGGGTCTAAATCAAAAGGTAGCCGTGATGGAAACACATCCAAGAACACAGGGTTAATCTGTGGGCCCTGTCAGAGCAAGAGAAGGGGAAGCCTGAGGAAAAGCATGCCAGGGAAAACTAAGACACTGTGTCCCTGCCCAGGATTGACACTCTTATCAAAATGGAACCTTGGATTGATAATGCTTTCATAAAACTAGAAATAAAGTATTGCTTAGATCAGAAGTTCTCAACTTGCAGATTATTATTTATAATAGTAGCAAAATCACAGCAATAAAGTAGCAATGAAAATAATTTTATTACTGGGGGGTCACCACACCATTAAAGAGTCACAGCATTAGGAAGGTTGAGAACCACTGACTTAGTAGATAAATGTACACAATGTTTTAATTGACTGAAAAAGACTAAAAGATATTTTCATAACATGTAACTGTACATCATGAGCCATGAACTGTGACTACCATAATTCTGCGCAAATTATCAAAAAAAAAACAGTGGTAATAAGTTTATAAAATACTGGGAATAGATGGGCATAATTAAAAATTAATAGGAGATTAAAAATCTGAAGGGAATAAACATACTTTAATAATCAAGGTCAAAAGGACAGGCTTATGTTCTTCAATCCTGCTAAACAACTATAATCTCAGGCTACTGACTTAACAGTGGTTTGGGGTTTTTGTTTTGTTTTGTTTTGTTTTTTTTGCTTTAAGATTTGATTTGGTTATTATATTTAATTATGTGTGTTCCCATATGTCTGTTGAGGGGCCATGTCATGCTGGCAGAAGTCAAACATCAGGCCCCCATTTGTAGAGTTACACAGGTAGTTAGGAGCCACTTGGGATAGGGAAGGTGTTGGTCTGTTATCTAGCACTGGGGATGACAGTGAGGATATATTATATTGATCAGACATACAAAATGTTCAAAGAAGTTCTCCTCTGAATCCTAAAATCCTAAAATATGTGATTCAAGTTATCTAGTTGGAAGAAGAACAGACCAACAAGAGAAATAAAAGCAGGAACTGAAAAGTAATTTCTCTAGTTTGGTTGTTAAATGTTCCCCAAAGGCCTAACAATTAAAGAGCCACTGAGCTACTGGGACGGGGCAGAACTGAGAGGATGTGGGGCCTGATAAGAGAGAGTCTCTAAGGACATGCTATCAAAGGATGGCACCAACCATTCTTCTGCTGTTTTCACTCTATGGCCAGGATGGAGCGCCTCACCATAAGCCACCAAGAAGAGGGCAGCCAGTAACAGACTGAGATCGCCAAAACAGTGAGCCAACATAAACCTGAGATAGATAAAATATCCTGCAACAAAACCAGGAAGCTAACACAGTAATTATAAATTTGTTTTATTCATAGTTAGATGGAGGTACCCATCTTAACGCAGAGTCAACACAAAAGACACTAAAGTCTATAATCCAGATCGTTATGGAGAAATCAGCAAAGGTGTATGTGCCAAGATGTAATTACTATAACTTTGAGACCTGGAAACCACTTGGGGGAGGAGGGTGTTCCGAATCAAAAAGTACTAAATGCAGCAAAGAATACAGTGTTAGTGTGGGCCCAGTGCTGAGGAACGGAAAGTGCAAGCTTGAAGACTTATTTGAAAGTAAAGCACAACAGGCAAAACCCTGAGAAAGTGGACCGTGTCCCAGCAGACCGTGTCCCAGCAGACCATGTCCCAGCAGACCGTGTCCCAGCAGACCGTGTCCCAGCAGACCAGACCGTGTCCCAGCAGACCATGTCCCAGCAGACCGTGTCCCAGCAGACTGTGTCCCAGCAGACCAGACCGTGTCCCAGCAGACCGTGTCCCAGCAGACCGTGTCCCAGCAGACTGTGTCCCAGCAGACCGTGTCCCAGCAGACCGTGTCCCAGCAGACCAGACCGTGTCCCAGCAGACCAGACCGTGTCCCAGCAGACCAGACCGTGTCCCAGCAGACCGTGTCCCAGCAGACTGGTTTGTCTCTTCTCTGGAACACCTTACTCGAACTGGTGAGGACTGGCCAGTAAGGAGGAGGAGCAGCTTTGATCTCAGGAGCCACGGAGGTGGAAAGGCCCAGTCAAGCCTCAGGGATGTGGAGTCTGGAGGGCTTTTATACAACTTATGACATCAGGATTTGGATTCAACCTCTGAGGAAGTTTAGATGTCAGCTGTTAAAGTTAGATCCATCCCATTAACAGATACCTTCTGCCCTTCACAAGGATCTACAAGCACACCCATTAGTTAAAAAATTCATTGTGCTCTTTGAGTATATAGATCTTAGGTAGAGAAGAAACAAAACCAAACAAACCACCCTTGCAGTAAGAAGTACAGAAGAGCAAACAACAGAAGCGTGAAAATGAGATGCTCAGACACCTCTGGGCCCACAGGAGAGCCTACCTGGCTGAATAACAGAAGAGAGAGAAGCCTCCATACTGGAGAGCCTCAGTAACTACGATATGAAGGCAGCTTCATATTGTTTCCGGCACTCAAGTTGGTAGCGCCATATTATTTTGACAAGTATATGAGTTAAGGCTTTGATAAAAAGACAAGCATCACATCTATAATTCAACAGTCTTTCTTCTATATTTTCATTACATTTGTGTACTTGTGGATGTGTGTGTGAGTATGTGAACAGGCACATGTGTGGAGGTCAGAAGACAACTTGCAGAAGTCACTTCTCTCCTTCCACCATTGGATCTCTGAGACTGAACTCAGGGCATCAGACTGGGTGGCAGGCACCGTTACCTACTGAGCCATCTCATCAGCCCCAAGAATTTAATGTAAATTGCTAACCAGGAACTGCAGAATTGAAAAGGAAAAAGAGAAGAGATGGATTATTATGGAAGCAGGGATCGCACAGAGCTGAAAGAAACAAAGAGGACGTAGCTGGAATTATTACAACTCAGAGCCTTGAAACACAAAGCCTATGAACTGAACCTCTGAAAGGAATGAGCAGGACAGGAGAAGCCAAGAGCTCAAGCCAAGGGGCTCAGCAGTAGCCACATGCAGCAATCTGAGGAGCACATGACGAGCTCATGCTAACTACGCTTTGATGAGGATGGGTCAATGGACATGCAGTGGAACCAACTGCCGCTCTGCTCCTGCCAGGGTAGCTCTGAGGCTGCCACGCAGTGAGAGGAAAAGAAGACAAGGCCCTCTTGAGTGTCCTTCCAACCCCTACTTCTCCCAGCTACACTTTCTCTTGGCACAATGTAAGGAGGGATGGAGCAAAGAACAAACAGTTTCCAGGCTGTAGGACTCCTGCTCGCCACCACACAAATTTAGCATGTGTCAGAGGCTACTAAAAAAACAGATTAATAGCCAGAACCACGTGCATGATTTTATTTCTTCATTTTTATGTACTTGCAGTAGTGGTTTGCAAATATTTACCTATAAAAACCTAGTTAAAAACACTTGGTATTTTTCTTATGAGTTCTGAGGTAATTATGTAAATTCTAAATAAGGGCAAACACTTAAAAAAAAACAAAGTTTGAAAAAATAGCCTTTTATAGAGCTTATAAAACAAAATCAGAAATTCAAAATCAGAAATGGAAAAACTGAGTAAGTCCTAATTTGAC